>NW_007738966.1:0-810 GCF_000696425.1 Galeopterus variegatus
GATCCGTTGCCGGACACGGAAAAAAGACAAAAGACAAAAAAAATAAAAATAAAAATAAAAATAAAATAAATAAATTTGTCAAATAAATAAAGAATAGAAAGAGACAAGACAAAATGAATTAGACAATACTTTATTCAACATTGTATTGGAGGTCTTAACCACTGTAATAACAGGAAAAAAAGAAATGAAAGGTGTGAGGATTTGAAAGGAAGATATAAAACTGTTACTACTTACAGTTTACATGATTACGTACATAAAACATCTAAGATAATCTACAGATGAACTAATAGAATTAATAAGAAAACTTAGCAAGGACACTTCATACATGCGTAATATGCAGAAACAAGTTGTATTTTTGTATACCAGCAACAAACAATTAGAAAATGAAATTNAGGAACTAGACAAGGATGCCCACTCTCACCACTCTTATTCAACATAGTGTTGGAAGTACTACCTAAAGCAATCAGAAAGAGAGGAAATAAAGGGCATCCAGATTAGAAAAGATCAAGTCAAACTGTCCCTGTTCGCAGATGACATGATCTTGTATATTGAACAGCCTAAAGCTGCTACAAAAAAACTCCTAGAGTTGATAAATGGTTTCAGCACAGTTGAAGGATACAAAATCAATACACAAAAATCAATAGCATTTCTATACTCCAACAGTGAACATGCCGAAAAAGAAATCAAGAAAGCCTGCCCATTTACAATAGCCACCAAAAAAATGAAATACTTAGGAATAAAGTTAACCCGAGATGTGAAAAATCTCTATGAAGAGAACTACAAACCACTGTTGAGAGAAATTAAAGAGGA
>NW_007738966.1:2419-2818 GCF_000696425.1 Galeopterus variegatus
ACTCAAACAACTTTACAAGAAAAAAACAAGCAACCCAATTAAAAAGTGGGCAAAAGAGCTACGTAGGCATTTCTCTAAGGAAGATATACAAAGGGCCAACAGATATATGAAAAAATGCTCAACATCACTCAGCATCCGGGAAATGCAAATCAAAACTTCACTGAGATACCATCTCACCCCAGTTAGGATGGCTAAAATCCAAAAGACTCTGAACGATAAATGCTGGCGAGGTTGCAGAGTAAAAGGAACTCTCACACATTGTTGGTGGGACTGCAAAATGGTGCAGCCTCTATAGAAAATGGTATGGAGGTTCCTTAAACAATTGCAGCTAGATCTATCATATGACCCAGCTATCCCATTGCTGGGAATATACCCAGAGGAATGGAAATCATCAAGTCG
>NW_007738966.1:3121-4223 GCF_000696425.1 Galeopterus variegatus
CGGTAATGGGTCACAATAATCAACCACATTGTATATCAACAAAATAAAATTAAAAAAACAAAGATATCCTAATATCAGCAAAGTGTTTACTATTCAAAAAGGTGCTTAAAATATATGCATATATGTGTGTATTTCTATGTGTGCATGTATGCTTGAGGCGAATTTGTGTTTATATTTACTGGTATACTTACTAGGAGATATTTATTGATTTTCTACTGTGTGGTAAGTGCTGGAAATTCAAACTGACATGAAAAATATTCCCTGCCCTCAAGCACCTCCAGTCTAATTAGAAAGTGAAGGAAACAATACTGGGTACTATATGCTGAGGGTAATGTGAGTGTTACAGTAAAAGAATCCAAGAAGATACTTAAATCTAGGGGCCAGGCCTTCCAGACAGAGAGACATAAGGCTCTTTCCATTTGAAGGAAAGGAAGGTGAGTTTGAAGAGGTAGTTTGGGCTTGCATTCCAGGCTGAATTTAGATCTCATCATATTTGCATAGGGAAATCTCTAACAGTTTCTGAGCAGGGTGATGACATATACAAAATTAAATTTCAATTCTTCGGTGGTATTGAAGATGGATTGGAAGAAGTGAAGCTTGAAGGGAGAAAGAATATTATGTCAATGCCCTAGTCTAGGCATGAGGGGAATATGTGAATTAGAGAGTGGAGTTCAAGTTCAACAAATATTTATTAAGCACCTACTATATGTCATTAATCTGTCAGAAGCAGAGCAACAAAACGTAGGCAAGATAGACCCCGCCCTTGAGTTGCTCAAAGTCTAGTGACAATAGGAGAACTAGCATTAAACTTGAAGTTAAAGAGAACTTGGTTCCCAGCTATACCTGCACTAGCTGTGTGATCCTAGGTCTAATTTCCCTCATCTACCAAATGATAGGGTTGAGCCATCTTCCCTCTCTTGAGTCATTTTAAACTCTACTCATAACAGAAAGCAAGGAAGCTTTTAAAGACTACTGGGGTCATGTCAAAAGGACACAGAATCTGGGGCTGGCCAGTTAGCTCAGTTGGTTAGAGTGTGGTGTTATAACACCAAGGTCAAGGGCTCAGATCCCTATACCAGCTAGCCAACAAAAACAAGACAAA
>NW_007738966.1:5061-13409 GCF_000696425.1 Galeopterus variegatus
AAACAAAACTAACCAGATCTGGCCAGTTAGCTCTGGTTAGAGCGTGGTGCTGATAACACCAAGGTCCACAGTTTAATCCCTGTACCAGCCAGCCACCAAAATATAAAACAAAATAAAAGGACACAGAGCTAATATGAAGTAGCTTCCACAAGCCAAATATGGAATAGTTTGAGCATGAAAGAGAATAATAACTGCTGAATAAAAATTAAATGGGTTAAAATATCTTTTTAAAAACCATGAGTTTAAAGTACTTTGCAAAAGAGGATATAAAAATGGCCAATAAACATCATAGGTCAACAAGTAAATACAAGATAAGACCACAATAAATAATCACTACACACTTACCAAAATGGCTACAAATAAAAAAACTAATACAATACCAAGTATTGGCAAAAATGTGAAGCAACTGAAACTCTCTTACATTGCAGGTACAAGTGCAAATTGGTACAACCATTTGTAATAATGTTTGACAGAACCTAGCAAAGTTAGATATGCTCCTCCTTTATAACACAGCAATTCCAACATGGTAGCTATGTCTCCCAAAAGACATATATGAGACTATTCATAGCAGCTGTATCCTTAGTGGAAAAACTGGAAACAACTGTAATGTCTATCAAATTATGTCTATAATATATATATATATACACACACCTATATGTGTTTATATGTATATACATGAACTATGTATATACATATATGTGACTCAAAAACAATTAAAAAGAACAAATTACTGATACACAGTATATCTATACCCCAGACAGAATATTGGATAAAAGCAGTCAGACACACACAAAAAAGTATATACTATGTGGTTTGGTTTCAATGAGGTTCAAAGGCAGGCAAAACCAATCCATGTGATAAAACTCAAAACAGTCATTACCCCTGGGGGTTATTCACTGGGAGAGAGCACAATGGAGACTTCTGGGGTACTGGAAATATTCTATATCTTGAACCCAGTGGTGGTTACATGAGCATATACATATGTAAAAATTTATCAAATGGTGCACTTAGGATTTTTTTCACTTTGCTGCTTGTAAGTTATATCTTAATAATAAAAAAAAGTCTAAGAAAAAAACCTTTTAAATATCTATGAGCTCATAGTGACACTAAACAAAAGAAAACAAAAAAAGACTCATGGGTGACATTTAGAAGATAACAGAGAACCAAATCATCATTCTGCAAACCGGTAAAAACAAAAGAGGAAGGGAAGAACATAACATTTATCCTACCTTTTCTATATAAACTGAATCTCAGGGTAATTAAACAGTCAATATAGAAATTTCTTCTTTATAGAGGAATTTCAGCTTATAAATGCAGATGGATAGAATTATGATAATATTGTTTTGCCAACCCTGCAATAAATGAATCTAGGCAGAAATCATCAATAACTATTAAAAATCACTAGGTGAAAAGCTAATGGGAATGTAATAATGGATGAATCAGGCTGATAACACCAGAATCAACTAAACAATCTTGACATCACAAAAAGAGAGACAACCAGACATTGTGTGTCTCCTAAAAAATGTACACACCACCAACTTTGAAGTATTCTTGCCAAAACAAAAACAAAAACAAATTCAAACTTCAATTTAAATATGCCTTTAGTTAAACAGGCAACATAAAGTTAGAATTGATAACTTAAATATGCATATTGTAATTACTGGAACATTCAAAAACAATATGTATAACTTGTCACATTAGTAGAGAAAAAAATGGAATGAAAAAAATAATGCATCCCAAAAAACACAAGCAAGAAAAGGAAAAAATGCTTAAAGAGGGACATATGGAAAACCCAAAATAAAATGTTAGATAAAAACCAAAGATATTAGTAATTACAATAAATGTAAGTGTACTAAATGTTCAAATTAAAAGACCATGATAGTCAGTCAAAAGTTTTTAAAAATCCAACTATTCACTGATCACAGGAGACAAATCTAAGCATATGTTTATAGAAAGATTAAAAGTAAAAACATGAATAAAGACATACTAGGCTTGTGAAAACCAAAATGAAGCTTGTGTAGGAATATTAATAGCACACAAAATCAACATGAAGGCAGGAATAAAATTATTACAAGAGATAAGAGATTTACTTCATAATGATAGAAGGTCAAATTCATTGGGAAGAGATAACAGTTTTGAATTTTTATTCACCTAGTAAGGTGTCCTCACAATACATTAAGCAAAAAAGTGATAGAACTGCAAGAGAAATGACAAACCCACAATCATAGAGGAATATCTTACCAACTTTTTCTTGGTGATATAGCCTAAATGCATATTTCAGAATAGAAGAAAGGCTGAAAATCAATAATTTAAGTATAAATTTCAAGAACTTAGAAAAGGAACTGCATATTAACCCCCCCCCAAAGTAGTAGAAGAAAGGATATATTTCTTAAAATCTAGAAATCAAGGAAATAGAAAAAAATGTATAATTTTGAAAATCAAGAAAGCCAAAATTTAGGGCCGGCCCGTGACTCACTCGGTAGAGTGTGGTGCTGATAACACCAAGGCTGCGGGTTCGGATCCTATATAGGGATGGCCGGTTTGCTCACTGGCTGAGCGTGATGCTGACAACACCAGGCCAAGGGTTGAGATCCCCTTACCGGTCATCTTTTAAAAAAAAAAAAAAATTTGATTCTTTGAAAAGACTAATAAAATTCATAAACCTCTGACAAGACTGATCAATAAAAAAGAGGAAAGGCTAAATTACCCACACTGGGGATGAAAAGATGGTCAGCTCTATAGCTATTAAAAGGATAATAAGAGGGCCGGCCCTGTGGCACACTGGAGAGTGTGCCGCTTGGGAGCGCGGTGGCGCTCCTGCCGAGGGTTCGGATCCCATGTGGAGACCGGTTCCCGCTCACTGGCTGAGCGCGGTGCGGGCGCAACACCAAGGGTTGCGATCCCATTGCCAGTCCCCGGTATGGGCGCGACACCGAGGGTTGCGATCCCATTACCGGTCAGTAAAAAAGACAAAAAGGAAAAAAAAAAGATAATAAGAGAATATTATGAGCAACTTTACACCAGTGAATTTGAAATACAAAATAAAATGAGCGTTGGTGGTATAGTGGTGAGCATAGCTGCCTTCCAAAATAAAATGAGCAAGTACCTGGAAAAACAAAACATAATTAATATTGACATAAGAACAAAAACTAAATCAGAAAAGCTGAATTGAATCAGTAGTTTAAAACCTTGCAACTAANACACTGAGGGTTGCGATCCGTTGCCGGACACGGAAAAAGACAAAAAAAAAAAAAAAGAAAGCCAAAATTTAGGGCCGGCCTGTGGCTCGCTCGGTAGAGTGCGGTGCTGATAACACCAAGGCCGCAGGTTCGGATCCTATATAGGGATGGCCGGTTTGCTCACTGGCTGAGCGTGGTGCTGACAACACCAGGCCAAGGGTTGAGATCCCCTTACCGGTCATCTTTAAAAAAAAAAAAAAAAGAAAGCCAAAATTTGATTCTTTGAAAAGACTAATAAAATTCATAAACCTCTGACAAGACTGATCAATAAAAAAGAGGAAAGGCCAAATTACCCACACTGGGGATGAAAAGATGGTCAGCTCTATAGCTATTAAAAGGATAATAAGAGGGCTGGCCCTGTGGCGCACTGGAGAGTGCGCCGCTTGGGAGTGCGGCGGCCCTCCCGCCGAGGGTTCGGATCCCATGTGGAGACCGGTTACCGCTCACTGGCTGAGCGCGGTGTGGGCTCAACACCGAGGGTTGCGATCCTGTTGCCATTCCCTGTACGGGCGCGACACCGAGGGTTGCTATCCCGTTACCGGTCAGTAAAAAAGACAAAAAGGAAAAAAATAAAAAAAGATAATAAGAGAATATTATGAGCAACTTTACACCAGTGAATTTGAAATACAAAATAAAATGAGCATTGGTGGTATAGTGGTGAGCATAGCTGCCTTCCAAAATAAAATGAGCAAGTACCTGGAAAAACAAAACATAATTAATATTGACACAAGAACAAAAACTAAATCAGAAAAGCTGAATTGAATCAGTAGTTTAAAACCTTGCAACTAAAAAAATCACTGCTTCAACAGTGAATTTTTCTAAGTATTTAAGAATGAAATAATAATAATCTCAGACACTCTCCAAACTAGAAAAAAAAGGGAATATTTTCTAACTCATTTTATGAGGTCAACTTCACCTTAATATCAAGACCTAATAAGGACATTAAAGGATAATACATCACAACCAAGCAGTTTATTCCAGAATGCAGAATTGGTTTAACATTGCAAAAATAACGTAACTCACTGAATTAAAGGGAATAAGAGAAAAACCATATGATTATCTCAGTATACACAGGAAACACATTTAATAAAATGTATACCCACTCACGATGGAAAAAAAATACTCAACAAACTAAGAATAAAAGAGAACTTCCTTAAATGGATGAAAAGTATCTACAAAAAAGGATCAGCAATATCTTACTTAAAAGTGAAATATTGATAGCATTTCACTTGAGGTCAAGTGACAAACAAGACAGGTAGGGTTGGGGAGATGTTGGTCAAAGGATGCAAAATTCCAGTTAGGAGGAATAATTTCTTTGTTTCTTTTTTTTGTTGTTTTGCAGCTGGACAATTTGGGGATCTGAACCCTTGACCCTGGTGCTATTAGCACCACACTCCACCAAGTTAGCTAACCAGCCACCCCAGGAGGAATAATTTCAAGAGATCTATTGTACAACTTGGTGGCTATAGTGAGTAACAATGTATTGTAGTCTTAAAAATTGCTAAGAGAGTAGATTTTAAGTGTTCTGTTCTCACCACAAAAAAAAGTGATAAGTATGTGAGGTAATGCATGTTAGATAGCTTGATTTAGCCATTCCACAATGTATACATATTTCAAACTATCACATTGTATAGGATAAAGATATATGATTTAAATTTGTCAAATAAATAAAGAATAGAAAGAGACAAGACAAAATGAATTAGACAATACTTTATTCAACATTGTATTGGAGGTCTTAACCACTGTAATAACGGGAAAAAAAGAAATGAAAGGTGTGAGGATTTGAAAGGAAGAAATAAAACTGTTACTACTTACAGTTTACATGATTACATACATAAAACATCTAAGATAATCTACAGATGAACTAATAGAATTAATAAGAAAACTTAGCAAGGACACTTCATACATGCATAATATGCAGAAACAAGTTGTATTTTTGTATACCAGCAACAAACAATTAGAAAATGAAATTNATTTGTCAAATAAATAAAGAATAGAAAGAGACAAGACAAAATGAATTAGACAATACTTTATTCAACATTGTATTGGAGGTCTTAACCACTGTAATAACAGGAAAAAAAGAAATGAAAGGTGTGAGGATTTGAAAGGAAGATATAAAACTGTTACTACTTACAGTTTACATGATTACGTACATAAAACATCTAAGATAATCTACAGATGAACTAATAGAATTAATAAGAAAACTTAGCAAGGACACTTCATACATGCATAATATGCAGAAACAAGTTGTATTTTTGTATACCAGCAACAAACAATTAGAAAATGAAATTTAGGGCCGGCCCGGTGGCACACTCGGTAGAGTGCAGCGCTTGGGAGCACGGCGGCGCTCCCGCCGAGGGTTCGGATCCCATATAGAGACCAGTCCGCTCACTGGTTGAGCAGGTGCGGGCGCGACACTGAGGGTTGCAATACCGTTGCCGATCACGAAAAAAGACAATAAGAAAGGGGAAAAAAAAAAGAAAAAAAAGAAAATGAAATTTAGGGCCGATCCCGTGGTGCACTCGGGAGAGTGCGGCGCTGGGAGCGCAGCAGCGCTCTCACCGCAGTTTGGATCCTATATAGGGATGGCCGGTGCACTCACTGGCTGAGCGCCGTGCGGCCGGTCTCAAAAAGGACAAAAAAAAAAAAAAAAAAAAAAAAGAAAAGAAAATGAAATTTAAAAATCAATGCCATTTAAAATGGCTACAAACGGTTACAGATAAAAGTACTTACAGATATGTATACGTGTGTGTGTATTAATATACACACATATATTTCCTTGCTCTATCAACTGAGAAAGTCTAGACACAATGACATCCAGTAACAACAAGCACACCCAACACCTAGATCTTGTTTTATAAAACCATTCTCCAATAAAAGAAACGAGGGCTCCGTGCAGAAATGGCTGATTCTAGGACTGGGGCAGGAAATATACAAGATGAGCCTGGAGTATCTTGAGGTGCCAGAAAGTTAAGGAAATTCTCAAAAACAAACAAACAAAAAACAAAGATGGGGATATATCAAAGAGACACAGGAGTCAACTGAAAGAGCTCCCAATAGCCAAAACTGCAAAATTTGAGCAATAAAATAAATATTGGATTATAAACCAAAGTATAAGATAAACGGTCATGATATACAGATATAAATGATTGAATACACAAATAAATGAGGGAGAATAGACAAATCTGACATATAGAAAAATTCCAAATAGTTCCTGTACATATTCTGCCCTCAAAGAGGCAAGCATAAGTCTTCAGTCCTTAAGTGTGGGCTGTGCACAGTGATTTTCCTCCAAACAGTACTGTATAGAAAGGTGGTGGGGAAACACCACAGAAACCTGACAAATACTACTGCAGCCTGGTAGTCAAGGCCAATACCAATAGTGATAAGTCATGTTGAAAGTATGTACCCTTGATATAATATAATAAGAACGGCACTTTATCTCTCTGGTCATCCTCCGCAAAATCCATAACCCCAGTCTAATCATGAGAACAACATCAGACAAATCCCAATAGAGGAATATTTTATAAAATACCTGATATAAAATATCAATACTTTCAAAACTGTCAAGGTCATCCAAATCAAGGAAAGTCTGAAAAACTGTCATCGCTGAGAGGAGCTTGAGGAGATATGATGATTAAATATACTGCGGTATCCTGGATGAGATCCTGGAACAGAAAAAGGACGTTTGGGGAAAACCGAGGAAATCAGAATGAAGTATGGACTTTTGTTAATAATAATGTATCAATATTGGTTCATTAATAGTAACAAATGTACCATGCTAATATAAGATGTTAACACAGGAGAAACTGGTTCAGGGTTTATGGAAATTCTCTGTATTATTTTTGCAATTTTTCTGCAAATCTAAAACTGTTCTAAAAAATAAAATGTATTTTAAAAAATATTAAGTAGAGAAAATCAATACATAGTAGCACCAAAATAATAAAAAGCCTGGAAATACATCTAATAGAAGATGTACAAAACCTCTATATGGAAAATTACAAAAATTATTAAGCTTAAAAAAGCTTTACATAAATGCAAGGATATATTATGTTCATAGATTAGAAGACTGAATACTGTAAAGTTGTCTATTCTCCCTGACCTGTAGATTCAATGCAGTTCCAATCACAATCCCAGCAGCATTTTAAGGTGAAAATTGACAAGCTGGTTCTAAAATTTACATGGAATTAAAAAGGGCCAAGAACAACCAAGATAATCTTGAAAAAGAACAAAGTTGAATGACTAATCTTACCAGATTTTATAATTTTTTACAAGTCTATAGTAATTAAGATAGTATTAGTATAGTATCGGCACAAGAATAGACAAAACAGATTAATGGCACAGATGTGAGAGTCTGGAAACAAACCCAGACATATTTATATGTTTATGATGAAAATAATACCTCAGAGCAGGGTAGAAAAGAATGATCTTTTCAGTAACTGTTGCTGAGTAAACTGGATATCCATATGGAAAAAAATTAATCTGGACCCGTTCCTTACACCATACTCAAATATCAATCCCAAGTTGATTGTAGACCTAAATATGATAGGTAAAATAGTAAAGCTTCTAGAATATAATTTAGATAATATAGAAGAATATACTGATGATTTGGGGTAGTTGAACATTTCTTAAACAAGACACAAAAACCATAACCATAAAATAAAAGACTGATAAATTATTTTAAAATAAAAGTATGTTCCTCAAAAGACACCATTAAGAGAGAAAAAGATAAGCCATGTTTTCTAAAAAATATTTGCAAGACACCCAACTGACAAGAATTCATATTTGGAATGGAAAAAATTCATATAAATTGATTTTTAAAAAGACATAAAACCCAATAGAAAAATGGGCAATAGGGATAAGCATAAAATAAAAGTATTCAATCTCATTAGTCACTGGGGAAATGCAAATTTAAACCACAACAAGATACCAATATGTACCCAGAATGGCTAAAAAAATCTTTTTAGGGCCGGCCCCATGGCGCACTCAGTAGAGTGTGGCGCTTGGGAGCATGGCGGCACTCCCGCCGAGGGTTCGGATTGGCCCCATGGCGCACTCAGTAGAGTGTGGCGCTTGGGAGCATGGCGGCGCTCCCACCGAGGGTTCGGA
>NW_007738966.1:14409-16135 GCF_000696425.1 Galeopterus variegatus
CCGAGGGTTCGGATCCCATATAGAGACCGGTCCGCTCACTGGTTGAGCGCGGTGCGGGTGCGACACCGAGGGTTGCGATCCTGTTGCCGGTCGTGGTACGGGCGCGACACTGAGGGTTGCGATCCGTTGCCGGACACGAAAAAAGACAAAAAGGAAAAAAAAAATCTTTTTAATACTGATAACACCAAGTGTGGCAAGGATGTGAAACAATTGGAACTCTCATGTACTGCTGATGGGAGTATAATTGGGTACACTGTCTACTGAAGCTGAACACACACAAGTTCACTACTTCATTCCTAGTTATCTACCTGACAGAAATGCACTCAAACATTTTTTTTTTAATGTATAAGAATGTTCATAGCAGCTCTTAATAGCCCCAAGCTGGAAACAACCCAAATGCCCATCAATAACAGAATAGATCAATTAAGCGTGGCATATTCATATAGTGGAATATTATACAGAAAGAAAAATGTACAAATTGTTACTATACCAAACAACATGGATGAATCTCACAAACATAATAATGACTGAGCAAAAAAAGGAAGTTAAAGAAAGGGTATTCACTCTACGATTCCATTTATATAAGGTTCGAAAGCAGACAAAACTAATGCACAGTTTTTAAAATCAATATGGTGGTTTTGGGGACAGGGAGAGATGAGGTAATAACTGTGAAAAAGGCTTGAAAGAGACTTCTGTGGGGCTGCTAGCATTCTATTTCCTGAGAAGTGTATGTTCACTTTGTGAAAATTCATTTAGCTGTATACATACGATGTGTGTACTTTTCTGTGTGGATGTCATACTTCAATAAAAACTTACTTTGAAAACAAACCATTTAGGGCCAGCCCATGGCTCACTTGGGAGAGTGTGGTGCTGATAACACCAAGGCCACGGGTTCGGATCTATGTATAGGGATGGCCGGTTAGCTCACTTGGGAGAGTGTGGTGCTGATAACACCAAGGCCACGGGTTCGGATCTATGTATAGGGATGGCCGGTTAGCTCACTTGGGAGAGTGTGGTGCTGACAACACCAAGTCGAGGGTTAAGATCCCCTTACCAGTCATCTTTAAAAAAAAAAAAGCATTTATAATAGAAAAACCCTTATAGGATACTTATTTAACACATATGTGCAAATACTATATGCAGAAACTTTTTTTTTTTTTCATGTCCGGCAACGGATCGCAACCCTCAGTGTTGCGCCCATACCAGACCGGGACCGGCAATGGGATCGCAACCCTCGGTGTTGCTCCCACGCCTCGCTCAGCCAGTGAGCGGGAACCGGTCTGTACGTGGGATCCGAACCCTCGGCAGGAGCGCCTGCCGCGCTTCCCAAGCGACGCACTGTAGCAGTGCGCCACCGGGCCGGCCCCTATGCAGAAACTTTTAACTTTATGGAATGGTATTATGTGACCTGAATAAGCAGAGATCTAGCACAGGTTCACAAATAGGAAGACTTTGGATTGCAAACATATTAATCCTCTCAAAATTAATCTATAGATTCAATGCAATTGTTTCCATAATCCCAATAGGCTTCTTCATGGACATTGACAAAATGATTCTAAAGTTTATATGAGAAAAAGTAAAATCCAAGCATAAACAAAGACACTCTTAAAGGAGAATAGAGTGTAGCCTTATCACATATCAAGACTTATTATAAAGTTATAATAATAAAGACAATGTGGTATTGGCAAAGGGAGAGACAAACCTGACTTTTAGAAGGGTGTAGAAG
>NW_007738966.1:16923-17563 GCF_000696425.1 Galeopterus variegatus
TTAGAAGGGTGTAGAAGTTTCCTAAAACTCATACAACTATACACTAAAAAGGCTGAATTTTACTGTATGTAAATTATATCTCACTGAAGGACAAAATGACCTTATATGTTTGGCTCTATTTCTGCACTATTTTGTTCCACTGATCTATTGCTAGTTCTTATGAGAGTACTGCACTGCTTTAAATATGTAGCTTTATAGCAAGTCTTGAAATCAGGAAGTGTAAGTCTTACAACTTTGTTCTCTCTCAAGATTGCTTTGGATATTCTAGGTCCTTTACATTTCCATATAAATTATAGAAGCAAGTTATCAATTTCCAAAACAAAAAACAAAAAATAAAACCTTAATGGGATTATGATTTGGGATTGGGTTGAATCTTTAGATAAATTGGAGGAGAACTGAGAACTAAGTTATGCAATCCATGAACCTGGAATTTGGTATATTCATGAATTCCATTTACTTAGATATTCTTTAATTTCCCTCAGCAGCATTTTTCACTTAGAGATATTATATGTTTTAGGTCAAATTTATTCTCACATATTTTATGTTTTTGGACACTAGTATAAATGGAATTTTAAAATATCATTTTCGGGCCGGCCCGTGGCTCACTCGGGAGAGTGCGGTGCTGATAACACCAAGGCCA
>NW_007738966.1:17948-19626 GCF_000696425.1 Galeopterus variegatus
TAAGAAATTAAAAATAGCAAACTAATTGTTAGCATGCCATACACACCATTCTTGTTTTCCACTATACTTCCTGGAGATTTTTCCAAATCAGTACCCATAGGTCTACCTTATTCTTTCTAATGGCTACATTGTATTTCACGGTCTGAATATACCATAATGTATTTAATTGGTCTTCCCCAAAGATGAATATTTGGATTGTTTCTAGTGTATAAACAATGTTGCAATTAACATTATCTACACATCTTGATACAGTATATCTGTAAGATCAAAGATCTGGAAGTGAAATTACTAGGGCAAAAAATGTGAGTGTTACAGTTATGAACAGATGGCTAAATTATTTGTTCAACTTCAGACAAAGGAAGTTTAAGGCAATGGTAAGAATCCAAATGGGAGGTGTCCCACAGATATTGTCAGCAGGCAGTATCTGAGTAGACAGATGCAGGGGATTTGGAACAGAGTAGGTGTGGAAGTGGGCTGAGGGTACCTATGTATTCACCTCTTGAGAAAAATAACAACTCTAGGGACATTAGGCCTCCAGGCCTGACAGACAGCTATTCCATAGCAGACCCATAGACTCAGCAAAACTCTTGCCTACTCCCTGAGGGTATGTCAGGAGAGGTCTGGAAGGGAAGGGGCCCCCAGCCTGACCTTGAGCACTTCTGTGGTTGGGGTGGCCCCTGAGCCTTCTGGACCAGGCTTCCCACACAGGGCTTACCCAGCACAGATGCCCAGCCCCGGAAGGACATAAACAGGGGCGACCCTGAAAATACCTTTTCCTGAGAGACACAATGGCCAGCTGGATGGGGCAGCCTCAGTTTCAGGAGCACTTGATTACAAATCATAAGTTCAAGGGGATCCTGCATTGCTGGGCGGGTAAAGCCAAGTGGGGTTTTTCCCTGTTCTAAACAAAACTGTGATGAGCACACTCAGGCCTCCTTTCCACCGAGCATGACCCGCAGGCTTTGCTTCTCTAGGTCCCTATTTCCCCTTCTATAATGGAGAGGCTTCTCTGTTCTCCCCTCAGGGTCCTCCCCCAGGGGCCAGAACTAGAGTGAGGGAATGAGGCACCGGCCCTGGGTGCAAATTTAGAGGCACAACAAAATATTCAGTAATCAAGATAAATAATATTTCAATGCAGTATTTTAGGAATTTAAAATTAATGCAAAAAAACCATGATGAACAAAATATCAAAACTTTTAATAAAAACAGAATCCAACAGTGCACTTTCATGACCCTGCCTCACTAATCCGAGCCCTGGTTCCAATAAAACTTTATTTACAAAAACAGGTGGCAAGTCCCCCACCCCGTGGTTTGCCAATATGATTTTTAAAACTTCTTTATGTATAATTTTTATTGTGGTAAAATATACGCAATATAAATTTACCATTTCAACCACCTTAAAGCGTACAGTTCAGTAGGATTAAGTACATTCACGTTGTGCAACAATATTTTAACTATTACATACATTATACATTGTGATTACTGAGTGTTGGGGTGCCTCCCTCTCTTCGGCACCCCCTGGAGCCAGAGGATCCAACACTCCCCGTTTCTCCCTTGAGGCGGCAGCAGAAGAGTCAGTTATTCCAGTGGCGATCAGGCCACCGAGGATGTCCGTCCGGACAGCCACCCGCGACGGGGAGGCTTGCTCCGCCTGCCTGCGCCCGCCCTCCTCCTGCGA
>NW_007738966.1:21150-37359 GCF_000696425.1 Galeopterus variegatus
CCCCTCCCCCGACTCTCCACTCCCGGGTGAGCCCCGTTCGCTTGCCCTCTAGGAGGACCCAAGGTGACAGCCTCGCCGCCCCCTCCCCCGCCTCTCCACTCCCGGGTGAGCCCCGTTCGCTTGCCCTCTAGGAGGACCCAAGGTGACAGCCTCGCCGCCCCCTCCCTCCGCTCCCCGTCTCTTCTCTGCAGGCAACAGGTCACTGCCCCCTTCCTCTCCCCACGAGCTTGCGCTTGCTTCCCTGCATTACCCCCTGGCCCGCCTCCATCCGTCTCGCACCCCCCGAGTTGCGCCCTCCTGCCAACTTGTCCCTTCTGCAGTCCCTGCCCTCTGACAACTTGGATACCCGTTTCTGGCTCCAGCTGCGACCCCCCCTCCCCGCTCCCCAGTCTTTCTTTCCTTTTCCCGTATCAGCCTCTCCCTCTCTGCAACTGCTCTCCGTTTCTGTTTGGATAATAGCTTCCAAGGCTCACCTGTCCTCCCCTCCCCATCCCACCCAGCTCCTGCTTCGGAGGCACAGACCAGTAGCTCTTCTCACCGGCTTGGATTTCCTGGTGCCACCCGCGTCTCGCACCAGGGCTCCCCCGGATGGGTGGAGAGGTCCCCGCAGTGTCTTGGGTGGACTGTGTCCTCCAGCTCATCACACCTCCTTTTATTTCTTGTCCCACACATTGGCTTGGGTGTCCAGAAGAGTGAAATGAAAAGCATAAGCCGGTTTTGCGAAAGAAAAGAGATTAGCACTTTGAGCACAGACTGTGTGCTAAACTGCACCCTGCTGTGTGGTCCAGGCTTATGGTGGTGTTTAAGCCTTCAACCGATGCTGGGGTAGATTTTGTTATCCCCATCTTAGTATGTGGATACTGAGGCTGAGAGAGGCTCTGTAAATGTGTCTAAGGTCAAATAGCTAGTTAGTGGAAAAGCCAAGTGTATCACACTCCAAAATCAATGCTGTCTCCAACCCAAGGATCCTCAGGCAGGAGAGACAGTCCCTATCCATAGGGCTCCAGCTAGGCTCAGGGACTCAGTGGGCATTCCCCAGGCCTGGCTATAGGACTGGTGATAGTGGTGCCATCATACTTGGATATAAACCAACAGTTGTCCCCTACTTCTAGCTTTTGCTTTCGAGATGAACCCAGCAAGTGTCTTTAGATCTTTGGATGAAAGAACTTACCACTTGCTGTTCCAGGTGACTCCTCATTGCGCCAACTTGCCTAATAATTCAATCACTTATTCAGTCACTTACTTGGTTCCTTAATGTGTCAACAGTACAGTGCCGTGCACAGGGAGGCACTAATGAACAAAACTAATATGGTTTCTGTCTTCATGGAGCCAACAGGCTAATGGAGAGGTTTGGGGAACATACTAATCACATGATAATTATTTAATTACGTGGTGCCATCGGAGTGTGGATCTGAGAGGAGGAGTTCAGGGAAGTGACATTTATGCCGAGAGCTAATTGATGGATGGGGCTTAGCTAGGCCAAGTGTGGAGAGAAGAAGATTCCGGATACAAGGAACAGCATGTGTGAAGGCTCTGAAGGGGAAGAGCTTAGCACAGTCAAGGGACAGAAATAAAACCAATGCGATCAGAGGCCGGTGGGCAGCAAGTAGAAGGGTGCGGGAGGAGGCTAAAGGTCAGCTGGGGCCAGATCACGCAGGGCCTCGTAGACTGTGGTCAGGATTTGGGACTTCATTCTAAGAACGATAGAAGCCCAGGAAGGAAAAGCAGGGGCATGGTCAAAATTGCATCTTTGGAAGAGTCCCCTGTGCAGTGCCAAGAAAGAATGGAGGGGGCCAAGTGATGTGGGGAGACCAGGCAGGAGGCTGCCACATGGTTTGACTATGGTGGCTGTGGCCAAGGGGAGAAACAGGGTGAATTTGGGAGATTTCATAGGTAAAATGCCAGGACTCAGCATTCTGTGTGGGAGCCCAGTTTAATCTTGGAAGTAGATGTTTGATGTCAGGTCATGCTGAAGGGGCAGAAAATTTAACCATAGATATAAGAGAAACTGAGTGCAGGAAATAAGAAAAGTTGGGACCAGAATGCTAGAGACTGTCAGGCTTGTGATGGCTCATGGGTCCCACCCTACCTCATAACTGTGTCCTGTAGACAGGAGCCTTAGGTGTGGCTTCTCCTCCCAGCTCCATCCTGAGTATCCCTCCTGGCCAGCTGCCCTCCATGGCTCTGGCTCTCAGCTCTGCTAACCACCCAGCACTATGGTTTGGATTGGTGTTTCTTTGCCTCATCTGGCCCTCAGGGAGGACGCAGAGGAAATACTGAGTCCACATTTGCTTCCTAACCCTGCCCTCACCTGTTCCCCGAAAAGTCCCAGTGTGGCCAGCCACATAGCAGGCATCCTTATTTCTGGCCCCAACCTGAGGATGTGGGAAAAACTAAAAACTAACAATGCACTGGCAAACCCATGGCCCAAATTTGACCAATGACTACACTAGCCCAACATTCCACTTGCTCATTGGCTTCTGTCTACAGATTTCTATTCTAGGAGCTAGTACAGGGTTGTCATTAAATTAGGGGAGAGAGGTAGTCAAAGGGGAAACCTGGAATGTGTATCCTTTCAGAGAGAGAGAAGCCTTGATGGTGATAAGACATTTCTGCTCTTGTCTCTAAGCCCTTCTGGCAGCCCCCAAGCTGCCTTCTCTACCTCCTCATGCTGGACCAAGGATGCTGCCACCCTTGAGGTTAAAGCCCCAGCCCTGTAGTGTGAGGATCAGGAGGGGTGTGCTGGGGAAGAGGAATGCCACGAGCCAGCTCTGTTTTGGGGGTCTCATTTCTAAATGGTGCCACTCTTAGGGGCGCTTGTTCCCTAGCTTAGTCGTTGGATGGGAGCATCTGGGTCTTCCAGGGAGAAGGCCTGGCCCCATTTCCCCTTTTCTCCCCTTGGCCACATCCCCTCTATGTACACACTTACACACACATTCACACTCACACCAAGGTACACACACAAAACAAGCCAAACTCATTTGAGCCCAACATACTATTGGGGGCATGAGATGAGGTCTGTCCTGGCCACGTCCTTGCACTTGCAGAAGCTGAACTGCCCACCTTGAGCTAGTGAAGGAGCCATGGCTGGGTAGGGAAGCCAGGCCCTCTTCTTGCCCCCGGTCCTCAGGGGCCAGTGGAGTCAAGCTCCTCACCCCAAGCTCAGGTAAGAGCAGTGTTTTTCAACCATGGCATACCTTAGTGGGGCCTGAAGTCCATTTATTGAGCTGCAGTTGGCATTTTTCAAAAAAGTAATAGAAAGACAAGGAAAGGACTTTGGTTCTAAAGCTCTTGCCAAGGCAGTAGATACTGTGTATCCCAGACTTTTGTCATCTGTGAATCACTGTCAGTTTTTTCCAAGTTGGCATATTACTTGTACTTTTGATACTTATCTTTAAGTTGACTCACTTTTTGTTTTACCGTTTACTCACCTGAGGCCATAATACCAGTGAAATCAAAGGTTTCAATGCACTTTAAAATAAATATAGAACTATTAGAATAAGAAATACTCATCCTAGAATCCCCTAAAATCATCTTGGGCACCACCAGGGGAGCATATGAGGGTGCTTCAAAAAGTTAATCAAAAGATTTGTATTATCTTTTTGTTCAATTTTTCCATGAACTTTTTGAAGTACCCTCATATATCACACTTTGGGAAACCTACAAAGCAGGGTTTCTTAATCCCGGTGTTCTGTGGATCATTTTCTGGGACGAACAAAAGAGATGCAATTGTATGCAGAAAGTGTGTGGAGGTGCATTTTTCTGGTGAGAGAGCTACAGCTTCATCATAGTCCAACTGGTGTCCTTTCTCCATCCCAAACCTGCCACCAAGTGGATGATAACTATCAGAGAGTGGCTCTTACATCCCCAGCCCACACAAGCAGACCTAGAGAGGTCCTTCCTTGGGCCAACCTCTGACAGTGCCAGCTGGATGAAAGCCCTCTGTGTAAGAGGACCCTAAAGGAAGGCAAACCTGGACTGCCCAGCCACTGGTGCTGGGCTAACCCAGATGTCTGCAGGTCTCTGGATGCCATGTTCTAATCCTACATGGTACGTCTCTGTCTCTGAGTGGCTGAGAAGTCTACAGATTCTGCCACATGTGATTCTGCCTGGCATCAGGGCCTGGCCATTTGGAGCTTCAGAGCTTGAGTAGTTAAATAGGGATGGACAATAGGGAGGAGATCTAAGAGCAGGAAGACTTGGGGTTCCCACACCAGGCCCCAGAACATCTTAAGCACAGCAACTTAGAAAGCTGGTCTGAGCTGAGAACTCAGAATCTGATGCTTGGAGAACTTGCTAAACTGCCCCTGCCTGCCGAGCGCAGTGGAGATGAGAAGTCAGCTAACTGAAGCAGGGTGAGATTCGCTTGACCTATAAGAGAGTGGCCCAGTGGAGCCTGCCTGGCCAGTCAGCAGTCACTGTCCCTCAGTACCCATCAGGGATTTCCAAGCTCTGTCCTGCTGTGGTGCCAGGTGAGTCTTACCTGGAGGATGAGCCCAGGGCCAGCTGGTACAACATCCAGGGACCAGGTCACTATGGTTCCATGCCCACAGCCGTGTAAGCACAGGCTCCACAAGTGCTCCCTGGTGTCACCCCAGAATTCAGTGAATGAAGGGGCTTCAAGACCCAGAATTGGGAAGAAGTTCAGAAATTAGGATTCTCTGGGAGGAATAAAAAGAAACAAATAGGAATCCCAGAGACACATGAAAGTAATCATCTTTGGAAATATTCTCGGGAAGGAACCCAAACTGATGCCCAAGAGGATCCATCATCTTACATTTCCTTTTTTTTTTTTTTCTTACCATGTACACTCATCATTGGTCCATCTGTAATCTTCATTTATTTAGACAGACAGGTAATAATCATCTCATTCTCTCTGAAACACATCACACCACTGAAACAGCCCTTGCCAGGGTCGCTGGGACCTTCACCTCCCTAAACCTGGTGGTCACGTCTCACCTGATCTTACTGGCCTGGCAGCAGCTCTGGACACGGTTACCTATTCCCCACGCCTTGATGCTCTTCCTTCACTTGGCTTCTGGACATCATGCCCTTCTGAATTAGTTTTCTATGCTCCTGTAACAAATTACCACAAATCTAGTGACTTAAGCAACATGAATTTATTATCTTATAGTTTTGGAGGTCAGAGGTGAAAAGTGAGTTGGCAGGGCAGCGTTCCTTCTTGAGCTCTGAGAGATAATCCATTTTCTTGCCTTTGCAGCTTCTAGAGGCCACTTATATTCCTTAGCTCATGGCCCCTAGCCAGCAATGTCATCACCCAGCCTCTGCTTCCGTTGCCACATTTCCTTCTCCGACTCTGACTCTCCTACCTCCGTCTTCCACTTCACTACCTGTTCCCCTGGTCATGACTTCTCAGTGTCCATAGCTAGTTTCTCTAGCTTCTCATTTCCCAGAAAAGTGCACAAAGCTTAAATGTGCAGCTCAGCGATGTATTATCTAGGTAAACACTCTGTTGCCACCACCCAGATGAACTTCCAGCACCTTTGGCCGGCTCCTGCCTCCTCCCAGTCAACAGCACCTCGCAGAGGTGGCCACTGTCCTAACCTCTATCACTGTGGGGTAGTTTTATCTGTCTCTGAACTTTATATAGGAATCATGCACTCTGCTGGGTGGCTTCTTTCACTCAACATTATGCTTGGGAGATTATCAGTGTTTTTCTTACTCTTAACGGCAGCTATCTCCATTGCCTGCTCTATCCTAGAAGGGAAAAAATGGGGAGTAACTGGAAAAAGAAGAGCCAATGACTTGGACAGACCACATGCTGATCCTCAGGAGCTTCTTTAGTCTTCTCTCTGGAACATCTCCCACACTACCACCCTACTTTGGCCAGAGCCCTGCTCATCATTGCAGCAGTCTCCTGGGCAGGTTTCCCACTGCACTCTGTTGCCTAGGACCCTTTCTAAGGTGAACCTGGTTATGCTAGGGCAGTGCTCTGAAGTCTTCAAATGGCTCCCCATTGCCATATCCTTTAAGTTCAGCTCAAATGCTTTTTGTCCCACAGAGACTCTCTGTACTTCCTCATCTACACCTGTCTTTTTTCCTTGTCCCAAACTCTCATAGCACTCTCTTTACTGATTTTACAGCACTCATAATGCTTTTTTCTTAATATATTTTTACTGCATGTCTTATCTTCTCTATTATCTAATCTTGTCTAGTAAATCATAAACTCTCTGAGGACTGGAATTGTCTGATTCATCTGGGTTTCTTCTCCGGGACACACTAGCACACTGGTGAGTGCCAACAGGAACAAATAAATGAATAAGGGAGCTGCTTGGAAAACTGAGATATGTGCATAATTGGAAAGTGTGTGAAAAAAGGAAAGTGGTAATACTAACATCTGAGATACTTCAAAATTAAAATGTAAAAAAAATCTCTTTCTTGTTTTTTTGTTAGCTAAAAGAGTTGGGAGTTGATGGAAAGGATAGAGGGCTATCAAGTGAGTCACTCTTTTCTGCCTTTGCCCTCAGGTATTTGCAGCCAGAGTGAGTTAGCAAAACATCCTCCATACCAGGCTACTGCAGTTCACCCCTCGCATGAGTCCCCTAAACATGTTAGAAGTGAAGTTAACCATAGAAAATACCATTCAAGACCCACATTGCTCTTAGGGCTGTGACCAGTCCCCATGTGGCTGTAAGTGCCTGAATGACATGCACAGGTGTGACTCAGGTTGCCTGGATTTCCAGTCCTGTTATTCCCTCTGGTGTCTTTTCATGCAAATTTCTGTAAAGCGTGTCGTCTCAGAACAGTGGTTCTCAATCTTCTCTAACTGCTATTCATCTAGGGTGGGCAGGAGACTCTAATGACCACTCTCCCCACCTGCTCTTTCTCTCCAATGGAAAAAGAGCTCAGTCATAATAAAACTGGAAAACAACAAACTTGATGCTAGTAACACTTGTGAAGCTCATAACTGAGAAATATGAATCTCATACTGGGGATTTTATATTATGAAACATTGTCCCAAAACATAATTATCCAAATACTTTGGTTTCTTATCTTGATAGTATATTGCAAGGTATTCAAACAGCAGTACCAGAGAAGCAAATTTGGGGGGATTTACTTTAAATATTCAAACTACCATGCATACAAAATGTCCTACAGTCCTGTTACAGGAGAGCTAGTAGCCAGAAATTCCACTGGTGCACGTACATGTGATTATATACTTAGAGTGAAGCACACAGTCTGCAACAAACTTGGTTGATAATTACCTGAGTGAATTAGTCATACTTTCTCTTTTAAAAGGAAGAGTAGAATTCTAGTTCTCTACCTTCTGCTGTGCCCAGTAGGACCTTTCAGTGCTGCTGAGCACTGTATAATGCTCAGATTTTCTACTGGAAAATGGAATCAGAGTTTTCAGAGATCTCTAAGAATGGATGGTATTAGTTTATGAATTCCAAATGTTAATAACCCATAATAACCCACTTAGTTGCTCATAAGTGGCATCTCATCTTATGTAATAATGAAAGTCTATGAAAAAGGGCATCGTTTACTCACAAAGATCAAAGAAAGACCTTGAATTAAGTCAGTTCAAGATCTACCCTTTGAGACTGCTGTGGAGGAATAAAATTACCTACATTGGGCTGAATAAATACAGCCCCCGTGATCCCATATTTCCCCAAACCAGGGAAAAGGCCAGACCGACCTGGTTGGGTGGTTGCTTTCTCTTGTCCGAGGCAAGGCCCTTTGGAGTGCCAAGTGTATGGCTTCTGTTGGTTGGAGACAGGGTGCTGTAAAAAAAAAAAAAAAAAAAAAAAAATCCAGTCATTCCTTGGACCTAAATAGAAGAGTCCTCAAATCCTAGGATAAAAGCCCCCTTAAAGTGAATCTGCCTTAGATGAAGACCAAAATTTCATAGTCGATGGCACACGGAGTTGGGAAGGGGGAATTGCTTTTCTCTAAAAAAGAACCTGAAAAATATTCAAAACAAAGATTGCAGTTGGGCGCTGATTCTTGAATTGAACAAAGAATGAACCAAGAAGTGTTGTATTTGTGCACATGGATAGTTTTTCTAACAAAATCGTATGAAAGCACAAAGTGACATTCTAAACTCCACTTTGGACATTCACAGCATGATCATAAAAAGGGTCAGATTGGCAAGCATATTTAAGGACCAGGTGACATTGTAGGTCCTTGTATTCTTCCCAGAAAGCTTGCCATGGAGTTGCAATGCGTGAAATTTTCACCAGTGTTCCAGCAGATCCTGAGGGAGGCAGAGGGGACACCTAGGAGGTAACTGCTACTTCTCCTCTCCAAGATGTGAGTTCTGTCTGGGCAAGCACTCCCTAGTCTGGACCCCTGCTGCACCAGACCACAGCCCATGGTCATGCAGAGTTTCAAGCCAGTAGCCACCTTCCAGGTCAGCATGGTGGTGACTCTCTAGGTAAGCAGCACTATCCATGACTCTGGTTACCTCTGGAATGCCAAGCTGGCAGAAGTGACCCTCTAAGGAGAAGGGAGAGAATTTTCAAAGTCTCTTCTATCTAGGTTTCTCTTGATTTTGTCCTTTAGAAAACATCAAGCTGGCCTGTTAGCTCAGTCAGTTAGAGCTTGGTGTTGTAACACCAAAGTCAAGGGTTCGGATCCCCGTACTGACCAGGCACCAATAAATAAATAAACACAGCTAAAAAAAAAAAAAAAGAAAAGAAAACAACATTGAATTACATGCTGGTGACACATTTGACTCATCAAACAGATTTAAGAGCAGATTTTTCAGCAGGAAGGGGGAAAAAAGGAGTGGTGACCTATTTCTTCTTCGTCCACATTTGAACTCACCCACAAAGGTGGGCTGGAATTAGAGCTGCTCCCAGCCTATAGCATGTTACTCCCCCAGAGCCAGGAAAAGCCCGTCCCAGCAGTCAGACCCAGCGCCCTCAGTATCAATCAGGCTTTCCCTGCGGTGGTGGCTCATCTGACAGGAAGAGGCAGGAAGAGGTAGGTATCGTGAATGTAACACATGTATGTATGTGTGCATTTAGAGAGATTACAGACTGACATAGAAATTCCCCTAAAGAAATAAATAAATCCTGGAGTTCTAACTCCTGGTCGTGCCTTTTCTAAGTATCTTCTCTGCGATAGGATGAGTGTAAAGAATGTCCCAGACTAGACATCGGGCCTAGAGCTGGGTCAAGGGGAAGCTGCTGGGTACAGCGGAGAGGGGCTTGACCTGATAGGGCAAGGGACCAAGGAGAGGCATGAACTTGCCTGCAGAGCTGGGCAGCCAATGGTGAGAGCAGAGTTTGCAGGGAATTACCAGGCTTGAGCCTTGCATGCAGCTGAGATCCTGTGGCCTTCAGGAGGTCTCCCCTGGAATGTTCCAGATGCAGGATGCAGTACCTGCTGAAAGAGCTGCTAAAGGACTTGGTCCTGGGCCATTTCAAGTTTATCATGCTCTGGAAATTCTTATTTTAATTGTCCTTAATCAATACTCACTAAAGGCATTTCATTAGAGGTAGATGTCAAAGGTCTGTTACATTCAGCAGTATCCTGTCTATCCAGCACAGTTGATTATAATTTGTCTACAGACTTCCCTCCTTTTCTCTTTCATAATTACACATGAACATAGGTTACAAAAACTTAAGTATTTAAAAGGAATGAGCAGGAAAAAAAAAAATTGAACGTCCCTCCTATCCTAGTCCCTCTATAAATACCATCAACAATTTCTCATGTGGTCTCAGAAATATTCTATACATGCACATTCATATATTGTCCTCTTTTTATTTCCCACATGAGGGAATCATATGATACATGCTGCTTGGCAACTTGCTGATTATTTCATCTAATGACATATCTTGTACTTCTTTCTATATCAGCAATACAGGTTTACTTCATTCTTTTTTTTTTTTTCCTTTTTGTCTTTTTTCGTGTCTGGCAACGGATTGCAACCCTCAGTGTCGCGCCTGTACTGGACCGGGACCGACAACGGGATCGCAACCCTCGGTGTTGCTCCCGCACCTCGCTCAGCCAGTGAGCTGCCGGTCTGTATGTGGGATCCGAACCCTCGGTGGGAGCGCCACTGCGCTCCCAAGCGGCGCACTGTAGCAGTGCGCCACTGGGCTGGCCCTACTTCATTCTTTTTAACAGCTGTCCCCGTTGATATTTTTTCCTATCACATCAATGCTACGAGAAGCATCCTTATGCAATCATGTTGCATATATGTGCAAATAAATTTGTAATACAGAGTCTAATGCTCCTAGGTTTGGAGTTTCTAGGTCGAACTAATGTGCATTTTATATTCGATGGATATTGCCAAATTGCCTTCTAAAATGGTTGAACCAATTTAAACTTCCTCCAAAAATGTATAAGAATGCCTATTTCTCCACACTCTTACCAAGATATATATTGTCAGTATTTTAAATCTCTGCTAATGGGTGAAAACAGTTGCTCCCTGTTTGAATTTTTATTTATGTATATTATGAGAGAGGATCAATATCTCTTCATATGTCTCTAAACTATTTGCACATTTTGCGTAAACTGCCTTTTTATGTCCTTTGTCCATCTTTCTATCGGATAGTTCTTTTGATATGAAGGATATTAGCCCATTTCCCATCGTCTATATGACTATTTTTCCTCCACTTTTCGTTTGTGTTTAATGTTTTTTTTTTCCCTCCATGCAAAACCTTTCAATTTTCCATGTAGTAAAAGACACCAGTTTTATCATTCTTAGAAAGACCTCCCCTACTTGAAGCTTTCATACATAAAAACAAAAATATTTTGGTATCCTGCTACTAATTTTATGCTTAGTGTTTTTTCTTGTTTGTTTTTGATTAAATGTTTTACTTCCCTGGAATTTTTTTGGTGTAAGGAACAAGATAGGGATTATTTTGGGTTTATATTTTTTCCAGACGGCTAACCAGTTGTCCCAGTAGATTTATGGAATAATCTATCGTTTCCAATTGATTAAAAAAGAAAACACCTTTATCACATATCAATCATTTACATGTATGTTTAGGTCTGTTTGGGGACTCTGTTCTGTACCAGTGAAATCACTGATTTTTTAAAAATTAGGTTTTAGCCATTAGTATTTTCCTCCTTTCATTCCCTTCCAGCTGAGATTCTGCTGCACTACGGAAACAAAGGGCAGGACAGAAGATGGCAGTCGCTCTGGGCCATGTTGCTGCCCTTGGGAAACACAGCTGAGTTTGACTTTCAGAGGCCAGGGCTGCCCTGCTTGCCCTGGGCCCTGAGGTTATAAGGCCAGAGAAAGGAGGAAACCACCTCAGGGAGACCCATGCAGGGGGCGAGCCCCATTCAGCAAGCCTGTGGAGGGGTGGGTGGGGGCCCAGAGGAGCGGTCTGTCCAAGCGGTCATGGAAAGCAATGCTTGCAGCGTGGGAATACAGGGATGAGAAGGGAGACCCATGCAGGGGGCGAGCCCCATTCAGCAAGCCTGTGGAGGGGTGGGTGGGTGCCCAGAGGAGTGGTCTGTCCAAGCGGTCATGGAAAGCAATGCTTGCAGCGTGGGAATACAGGGATGAGAAGGGAATGAAGGAGCATGTGGAAGCGGCCTTGTCCTTGGAACTCAGCATTCAGGTGGGTCCTGCGTGCCTTTCCGGCTTTGTGTTCTCAGCCTGTGGTTGGAGGAGAGGCCTGCGGGTAAATTCTATGTGTGCATGGACAGCTGGAGGCTAGGAGAGTGGGGAAGCAGCATGTTTGCGAGCAGGGAACCTGGCACCTCTCTCAGAAAGCCCTGCAAATCTCAAATTTCTTATCCCTCTGGCCAAGGGAACTGGATACTTACTACGTTACCTCTTCCCCGTTTCTTTCATCAGAATCGCAGGAGGAACTTATTAAAAATAGATTCCTGGGACTTTCTGGGTGATGGCAATGTTCTATATCTTGCTTTGGGCATTGGCTACAGGAGGTATATAATTGTCAAAACTTATCAAACTATACCCTAAAAGGCGGGTACATTTTTTCTTGTATGAAAATTGTACCCAATGTAAAAAGAAAGAGAGGCAAATAAATTTAACACAGATCTCATAATCATTCCCAAGGATGTGACCTCCCATTTGCAGGAATTAGATATTGGTATACACAAGCCTATTAAAGATTGCTTTAAAAAAGAAATAGGAGAAGGTGAATGGTGAAATCCAGGTAGAGGGGACGCAGGTGTTCACAGTGAGATTCTTTTAGCTTTGCTGCTACGTGTGAAATTTTTCATAATGAAATGTTGGGAAAAAATAGTAAGTAGTTATCGTGTGGAAATCACTCACAGATATATTCTTAAAGGATGAATGAAAAAATAACAGCACGTTTGTGGTTATATGCAGCAGAGGACCACATTTCTGGTGATATAATATCATTGGTTTCCTAGGGTTGCTACCACAGAGCACCACACACTGGGTGGCTTAAAACAGCATAAATTTATTCTCTCACTGTCCTAGAGGCTAGACTTGAAGATCTCGGCAGGATGGGTTCCTTCTGGAGGCTCTGAGGGAGAATCTGTTCCGGGACTCTCTCCTGACTTCTGTTGGGGCTGCCTTCCTTGGTGTCCCTTGGCTACATCACTCCAGTCTCTGCCACTGTCTTCACAAGCTGTTCTTCCCTGTGGCTCTATGTCTGTATCTCCAAACTTCCCTCTTCTTATGAGGACATTGGTCAAATTGAAGTTAGAACCTCCTCTAATCTCCTATGACCTCACCTTAACTTGATTATATCAAAAACCCTATTTCCAAATAAAATCACATGCACAGGTTCTGGATGGACATGAATTTGGGGAGACACTATTTCTCCCAGTACAGCTGTCACTGTTTACAGCTTCTACCACTCGAACAAGTTAGATGGAAGTGAACATCATGCCCACTGGAGAACTGTGTTATGTTTCAGAAAAATGACTCCATTAACGACAGAGTCCAATGTTGAAGACTTATGTGAAAAGTTTGATGCTTCACCTGAATGAAAAATAAAAAAGTGTGCCTTGGTTCCCTTCTTGGCTATGGCAAGGAGCAAAGATGTAAAAAAGTAACCCTTAGAAGGGTGCATGTTCTAGTTAAATTCCCATGCTCTGAAATCAAATATTTCATTTACTCATTGATTGATTGATTCATTTCTTCAGAAAATATTCTTCTGTTATTTGATAGGCCCTTATAGTGTCTGGAGCCTAGTGAATAACTGTCAAGTAAGCTGTGAACAGACACGAGGCCTGTGGACTCAGAGGATGGAGAGACAGATCGCGTGTTGAATCCTGGCTTCGGCACTTTCGAGTCGTGTGTGACCTTGAACAATTTAGCCTCTCAGATCAGAAGTTCCCTCATGTGTAAAATGGGGATAGTTATGTTAACACCTACTTTTTATAGCCATGTGGATTAACGTATGCAAAGCCTCTGGTTCAGTGCTCAGCACTCAGTAAATATTAGCTGTCGTCATCATCATTACTAATTTCTGGAGATTTCACACAGAAAGCAATGTGAAAGTTGCCAGAATCAAAAAGGAGTCACTTGGGTCACACTCTTAACAAAAATAAATAAATAAATAAAGCTGGGACGCTGAGAAGGGAGGGCTGCCGCGCACACGTGCCTATGATAAGAACTGTTACAAAGACTCTCTGAAGTGCTCTTACACCTATTTAAAGAAAGAAAAAGTAACTAGATTAAAGAATTAATTGGTATAAGGTGATATTTTAAAAAAGGATTCTTGGGCCACTCCCCAAACCTACAAAAGCAGAATCCTTGGCAGCAAGACCTCAGAAATCTGTATTTTTAACAAGTACCCACGTGACTCAGGAGCACCGTAAAGTTTGTGACCCACTGTTCTGGGAGGCTAAAGGCAGAGGAAAAACGGAGGTGGGAAACAGGAGGTACTGGAAGTGGCTCGAGAGCAGACCTCGCAGGTTATTAAAGAATCAGCATCCTCAAGCTCCCAACGTGGAACTTGGTGCAGAGTGGCTGCACCATGGACACTGACCAGGCAGCCCACCCTGTTGCCCTCTGGGACGGAGGAGGGAGCCTGGGACCTGGAACCCAAAGACTATATATATACTCTAGTCCTGGCTCTGCAACTCACTGACCATGACTCTGAGCAAGTCATTTAATGTCTCAGTGTCTTGGCTTCCTTGTTCCCTGTCTCCCCCACAGGGCTCGTGTGGCTACAATGAGATCATATGAGATCTGCAGAACAGAACATGCAGATTAGACTGATACTGGAGGACGAAGAGTCCCTTCAGCTCCAAATTCTGCTAAGAAGGAGGTAGATTTCTGCTAGGTGGTGAGGGATGGATGTTTTCAGAACCTGAGTTGCTATGTGCTTGGACCCTCTTGGGCAAGACCATCTACCCCCTGGAAGAGCTGGGGAATGATGACATGCTGGTCTCTCAGAGTTGTCCCTTCCCTCTGGCCAGGGCCAATGAGGTCTGCACTGACCTGCTGCCTTCTTCCTGTCTTCACCTGGACAGGTGCAGCGCTGGACCCGGGACACTCACCCTGGTCAGGGAAGGACAGTCTCCAAAGACGAGGTTGGTGGTCCCCAGGTGGTCCCAGGGGCTCACAGAGCTGTCTTCCCCTCTGCACCATTCCTTCCTCTATGTAATCACAAACATAGTGATGTCTCTTCCATGCCCAGCCCTGTGCTTGGTGCTAGGGATAAAAAGACAACTGGTCACTGCACTCACAGGGCTTACTTGCCAATGTAGGGAGACTGACACAATAATTACAAGTGGCAGCAAATGCTACAACAGAATATAAATATTCCCTTTATACATTATACATCAGAATAGATAATTTTAGGCCAGGGGGCTGTGACAGAGTGGTGGCTGCAGCCTCTGCTGGCAGTGGCCAGGGAAGCTCCTCCCCAAGGGGCTGATATTAGATGGGTGAGAGGAGCTATCATAAGAACTGGGTAAAAACCACCCCAGGCAGAGGAATTCTTTTGTGAATGCAAAGGCCCTGAGGTATGCCAGAGACAAAAGGAGGCTCTGGTGTTGGTGGACGGTGATGAGTGAGGGGTGAAGTGGAAAGTAAGCAGGAGCCCTGTCTCAGTCCGGTTCGTGGGTCATCATCAGAGATTAAGATTTTATTGAGAACAGTGGGTAGCCACTGGAGGGTTTTAAGCAGAAGACTGCAAAGTTGGTGTACATTTCATTAGATAGTTCTGGCTACCGTGAGGGGGGTTGAGAGTGCAAGCAGGAAGAGAGCTAAGAGGCCACTGCTATTGATGGAGGGTGGGAGGAGGAGGGTGGCCTGGGCTGGGTGCCCACAAGGATGGAGAGAATTTAGAATTGTCTTGGACATAGACCCACTAGAACGGCTGATGGATTAGATGTCAACAGTGAGGGAGAGGGAGGAGTTGAGGATGATCCCAAGGTTTTGTTGTGAGGCACCCTCACACAAGAAATGCACTCACATGACACTCGTGCAGAAAAGGGCAGTTTATTCACTTCAGCTGGCCAGCGACCATCTCCCAAGGAGCAACCAAAGAAGAGCAGCCTTGGGCCTTGGTCTTGAGGGTCTTTAAAGGCAAAAATTACATCCTGTTGGCACACAGGTTTGTCCAGGTGCACAAAGCAAGCTAGGTAGCTAGGTTACAGAGGCCAAGAATGAGCCATTCGAGCAATCAAGCATACAAATTTTCATTGTGTGTGGTTCCTGTTCCCATGTAATAGTTTACTGTGTATGGTTCCTATTTCTATGCAATTGTTTTTTGTTTCTATGAGGTCAACGATTTCTCATGCAGAAGGGGGAGTAGTCTGCAGGTCAGATGGGGCAAACTGGAGTTACTTAGGTTAGGCAAGCAATTCTACAGAAGCAGATAGCGTACATTATGAGGTTGTAGGGAGCTCTATTTCATTCCCAACTCCTCTTTAGGAAGGAATCAAATCATTGATTCATTGGTACTTAATTTGTTGTCCTTAGTATGTAAAACAAGGAGTTTGACTGACTGTTTTTTAACCAAGGTGACTAGGAAAAAGATTTTCAAACCAATTTTTATCATTACTATATGACTTTTTTTTTAAATGTGTTTTCTGACTAATGCAAGGCTGTTTTTAATAACACCCGAATGGTTGGTATAGAAACAACAGGTTTCCCTAGAGCCATGTATAATCCACCTTGTTAGTCTGATTGTGTGGATTATATATGGGTGCAGCTGCTGTTGCGCGTTTAGATAGGTCCAGCTTCTGTGTAGGACACAATGACCACTGCAAAGTTAACTTTTTACAAAATTGTCAAATTGACTATTTGGTGTAAATTTTTTTTATCAA
>NW_007738966.1:39169-40169 GCF_000696425.1 Galeopterus variegatus
GTGTTCCTTGATGTATCTGTTTAATCAGCAATCTGCCTAGAGCCTGTGGCAAATAAATCCTATGGTCTGGCAGAATTTTCTAATTCATAGCATTGTTGGAGGCTTTTAAGATCTTAGCATGTTTTACTTTTTTTTAAGTATAATGGGGAGTTGGTGGCAATTGAGGTGCCAGAATGACTATTAAAGAGTCAAATGGTTCCACTGGTTTTAATGTGGCCTCTTTGGCTGTGAAATCTGTAGCAGCATTGCCTTGGGTCTCAAACGAGTTATCTTTTTGGTGCCCTGGACAATGTATGATGGCCACTCTTTTTGGATACCATATGGCCTTAAGGAGGACTAGTATTTTTGTTTTATTATTATTATTATTATTTTCCTTTTTGTCTTTTTTCTTGACTGGCAACGGGATCGCAACCCTCGGTGTCGCGCCCACACCGCGCTCAACCAGTGAGTGGACCGGTCTCTATATGGGATAGGAACCCTCGGCGGGAGCGCCACCATGCTCCCAAGCGCCGCACTCTACTGAGTGCGCCACCAGGCTGGCCCTTGTTTTATTATTTATTTACTTATTTTCTGATGTTAATAGTCCTCTCTGTTTGTATAAGGCCCCGTGAACATGGGCAGTGGCAAAAGCATATCTGTTGTCAGTATATATGTTAACAGTTTTATCTTTAACATGCTTTAAAGCCTGTGTTAGGGCTATGAGTTCAGCCTTTTGAGCAGATGTTCTTTGGCTTAAGGCTTGAGCCCAAATGACCTGATCTAAAGTTACCATGGCTTACCTGATTCCATTGGGGACGAAACTGCTTCCATCAGTGAACAGAAAGGTTGGCCATCCTGCAGCTACACTGTTCAACCTCTTGGAGAGGTAGATGATAGGCCTCTTCCATGGTTCCAGGGCTTGGGTGATTACCCCCTTGGCAATGCCTCACATCTCGGCAACAAACAGGGTGAAGGGCTTCATCAAATAAGGTTGGGGAATTTTTAAATCCTTGGGGGAGGT
>NW_007738967.1:0-550 GCF_000696425.1 Galeopterus variegatus
TGGGCTCAGTGCAGTACAGCACACAGGTCAGTCCTGGGGACCCAGGCCTGACACAGGCTGCACCTTGGCCAGGGAGAAGTGAGGGACCAGTAAGTGCCTCATAGGGTACCTTGGTTGGAGAGCAGAGGGCATAGCCCAGAGGCCTCAGCCCTCAGATGCCTGCCCCCACCCCACGCATCTGAGGCCTCCACTCCCGGGGGAGCTGCTGCACACCAGAGCCAGTCCCATGAGGGGTGAGCTCCCTGCCTGTCACTGCTATTGAAGGATGGNGTGGTGTCCACCCCCAGCCCATCCACGGCATCCACCCCATGACCACTTGCAGCTCTCCACCGGACACGAGTTCACTCCACGCCTCTCTCTGCAGGGCTTCTGCTTCCATCCTTTCTCCCTTCTGTGTCTTTCTTCTCTGTCCTGGCCTCCTTATCTGTCTCTGTTTCTGTTTTCTTCTCTGCTGGTCCCTGCTTTTCCTTTCTCTTCTACTCTTTCTAGTTTTTCTCTGCTAATCCTGACATTCTGTTTTGCCTATTTGATCACCCCCACAATGACCCAT
>NW_007738967.1:2465-3567 GCF_000696425.1 Galeopterus variegatus
ATAATGGCCTCCCAACAGCATTCGTGCACCTGTGTACACGGGCAGGGTCAGGCGGGAGGCCTTAGTAGCCACTCAGCCAGGATGCGACTTTTTTTCCAAGAGATTCTACAAACCGAGCCTCAGCCACATGCTGCTCTTAGTGCCAGACAGACTCTGTGGCCCATGTGAGGCTGAAAATGTGTGGCACATGTGCTGCCTCTGCCCTTGCCCTGTCCACGGCAGACATCATTAATCAATTCCAGGCATGCTTCACCACTGAGCTGAGATGTGGCTTCCCTGCACAGCCATCACCAGATGATGTAGTCCTGGCCTGGGCGAGGAGGACTCTGCACTGTGGCCTCTGAGCATAGGTTAAATGAGGTGACCAGGATCTCCCAGTGGCCTGCACCTCCTGCAGGCTGGTGCAGGGGGGCAGGAATAAGCAGCCCCAAGCCTGCCAAGTACCCACCTCACACACTGTTGTACAGACCACCCCAGCTCCTGCGCATGAAAACACCTTGCTAGACAAAGCCGGGGATCACTGGCAGGCAGCGGCACACACGGAATCACTAGTAGACCTGGGCCTCGCCTGAGCCATGCACACATGACACCCCAGCCAAGTCCATCGGTTTCACGATGTCCAGGAGGAACCGTCAAAGCTGACGGCCGACAGTCAAAGCTAAGGAAAGCCGGTGGCCACGTCACCCGCCTTCTTCCCCGCGAGGGTGGCTCACTCACTGAGCCCAGCAAGACGCCTGCTCGGGGTACAGATTCCCTGGCTCCCTCGTGGTTTATGTCTTGAGAACAGCATTGGCGCCAGGTCCGCCCTTCCCTCCCAGCTCGCCTCCTCCCTGCACTGGCTCAGAACTCTCAGGACTCCAGCTGGGCCCGCGGGGTGGCCTCAGAGGAAAGCAGAGGAGGCCAGGACAGATTCCTGAGGGTGGGACATGGAGAGAAGGAAGCCAGGGTCCTAGGTCTGCTCACCTCAGAGAGAATAGCAACGAGTTCAGAGGAAGCTCGGGGGGTCGAGGTGACCCTGAATCGCCTGCCTCAAGGGCCAGCCACCTGCCACATGTCCACACATTGTCCCTGTCACCCAGCCTCTGCCACGTCAGCCACAGCA
>NW_007738967.1:5505-6517 GCF_000696425.1 Galeopterus variegatus
GTGGTGTCCACCCCCAGCCCATCCACGGCATCCACCCCATGACCACTTGCAGCTCTCCACCAGACACGAGCTCACTCCACGCCTCTCTCTGCAGGGCTTCTGCCTCCATCCTTTCTCCCTTCTGTGTCTTTCTTCTCTGTCCTTGCCTCCTTATCTCTGTTTCTGTTTTCTTCTCTGCTGGTCCCTGCTTTTCCTTTCTCTTCTACTCTTTCTATTTTTTCTCTGCTAATCCTGACATTCTGTTTTGCCTATTTGATCACCCCCACAATGACCCATNTCTAGGGCCAGATGTGTCCCTGAGAGGCTGGGCACACAAGGAGACTGGGGTGTCCAGCAGGACTTGGCCGCACTGCCCACTGGCCCTGGCATTCAACAGGGTGACTTTCACTCTTGGCCCTTTTCTGTCCATCCTTGACCCAACCTGCCAGCCTGCCCATGTGCCTGTGACTGTGAGCACATGACATGGGGGCCCTGTAGTGTCCGACTGGGGGATGACAGGGCCACCTCTGGGGAGGGTCAATCCCACGTTCTAAAGGGCTCTGAGCTCACTGCCAGCTGCTCAGGGCCCCCTCACCTGCCCAGCTCCAAGAGCAGCTCCCTGCAGCCCAGGGCCTCCTCATGGCCACCTTCCAAGCTCTGGCTTTTGAGATTGGGGTGGGCAAGGTGCCAACAGTTGAGGCAGAGCTGCAGTGACAGGAGCCTGGGTGAGAAGTCAGGGTCTTTGGGTCTGGCCTGGCTCAGGGCTAATCTCCCGGGGTCCTGAAATCCCTTCACCTCAGGTCATAGGGGCTGCCTTAGTGAAATGAGATCAGGCCTTAGCCTCTAAGACCCCTGCAGCCCTGGCACAATGCACAACAGCAGAGTAGGGGCCCAGAGAGCCCCAAACCACAGACCCCAAGTCACCCACCCAGTCCATCAGTCCCTAATGGTGACAGAGCCCGCTATGCCACAGTGGTGTCCACCCCCAGCCCATCCACGGCATCCACCCCATGACCACTTGCAGCTCTCCACC
>NW_007738967.1:7023-8524 GCF_000696425.1 Galeopterus variegatus
TCTCTGTTTCTGTTTTCTTCTCTGCTGGTCCCTGCTTTTCCTTTCTCTTCTACTCTTTCTAGTTTTTCTCTGCTAATCCTGACATTCTGTTTTGCCTATTTGATCACCCCCACAATGACCCATGTCCAGCATTTCCTGGACCAGGATGGGTGATGTCCACAACCAGGTCTCAGGAGGGCCCTCGCACTGGGGTGCCCAGAACCTGGCATGGGCGACGGTCAGCCCGCATGGGCTCCTCAGCCCGGGCAGCTCTGGGGAGGCTTCTCCTGAGAGTACTGCCGAAGCTAGCCTCACTCCTCATGACACTCAGGGGAGCCCCACCGGGAAGGGCTCCTCTCAGGGCAAGCTCACAGCAGGGCCTTCCTGCCCCTGTGGCTTCACTGGCTGCACTACCGTGAGTGGTGCCTCAGGCTTCACAGGGCGGGGGGGGGGGGGAGGGACCACTGTGCTGGAGTTGATGCCAGGGAAGCCAGGGGACCCAGTGGATGCTGTTGCCCAGCACCCTTTCCCCACTGGTTCTGCTACTGGCTGTGGCTGGCCGGGAGAGGCCACATCAGATTCAAGGGATGACGTGGACCATCAAAGGGCTGAGGGCCACGTCCTCTCATCCAGCGCCAGCCAGCTGGGTGAGGCACTGTGCTCCAGCTCACACAGCCTCTGCGGAGCACTGGCTCCCCAAAGCACAAGTCTTGCTGAGAGAACAGTTAGGGGACACTTGCAAGGGATACCACAGCCTGCTGGGAAGGGGACCACTCAGGCTTTCTCTGACCTGCACCCACAGGACAAACCTGGGTGAGCCAGGCAGGGCAGCCTCAACACTGGGCTCTCCAAGGTGTCTGCAGCTAGGAGGAAGAGGGTGCCATGCCTCGGTGTGCCCTGCAGCACTGAGTCTGGGTCCCCAAGTTCCACCAGGCTGCCTTAGGGCCCCTCAAAGGCAGGCTGCTTTAGGAGGGTGTGCAGACCTCAGACAAGGGACAGGACCTTGGATCTCGTAAGAAAGAGCTCTGCTCAAGCAGGGACCACTGCAGAACTTGCCCGCTGGCAGGGGCAGCCCAGAGGTCGAGCCCCTAACTCAGTGTCCAGAGGCCTTTAAGGCACCACAGTATAGCTTGTGCGCTTGTCTACTAAAGACCGTAACTGTCACGGGGCAGGAAGATCTCAGGAGGGATTCTGGAAAATGACGGCCCCCTCCTGCCATGTGCTTGTCAAGGCATATCAGGGCCCACTGAGCCCCCTCCGGCACCCTCCCCTGACCACCCTGGGCTGTGACCTCCTCTGCAGACAGCCCAACCTCACGGCCCTGCCCTCTCTCCCCCTTGCCTGCCACCCCAGTCCAGGAGACTCTGAGAGCCAGTCAACGCCAGCTGTCTGAAGAAGCTGCCCCTCTCCCTGACCCCTCTGGATCCTTTCGCCCAAGATCAAAGGGTGTCTCCTCGGTGGCAGTTCCTGTCATCGGCCCTAATGGACACGCTCCCCATCGGCCCTAATGGACACGCTCCCC
>NW_007738967.1:9689-14996 GCF_000696425.1 Galeopterus variegatus
GAGGGTCGCAGCATGGCCCGATCCTGCAGGCACCCCGCCCCCCAGACCTGGTTCCTCCCCTCCCCAGGCCAGCTCTGCCCGCAGGGCTGGCCGCAGGGCTTGCATGAAGGCTGTGTCTGCCAGCTCCTAGCACTTTGCTTCCTCTGGCCAGACCCCTTCGTAATTCACTTTAGTGCAATATGGTGACACTTTTATTGGCAGTGATCCTATCTAGAGGTGAGAGAGTGATTGCCAGGCTGTGCCTTCTGCCACAGGCCGGGCCGGGCACTGGCTGATCTTTAGGTCTCCTGATCCCAGAGAGTCTGGCGGTCAGAGGCCCCCAAGTTCCCTGCAATGGCCCAAGAGAAGGCGCAGGCCGAGAGGAGGGTGGGAGGGCTGCACCCTGGACCAAGGGCCAGGCCACGCTGAGAGGTGCATAGCCAGGGAGAACCAGCGATAAGGCCACGGCTCCTCAAGGCTTCCTGTCGGGGAGGCTGTGGTGCGGCCAGTCCTTTGGAGGGGCAGCCCACATCTCGGCCACACCAGAGACACCAGAAGACACCGCTGAGCTGTGGATCTCCTTCCCATGTCCCCAACTGGCACTGTTGCCTGCTCTGTGCCACAGGGCAAGCTGCATGTGATTGAGGAGCCAAGTCACTTCCTCTGAATGAGCAGCTCAGAGACATCAGCCTGAGAGCTTGACCCCCAAAGTGCCAGCTCAGCAGGACCTGGTGGAGAGAGACAAGAGGGAGAAGGAGCCCTCATTGCCCGCTGTGACTATGCCAGACTCAGGCCCGTCACCCCCACGGCTGGCCAGCCCAGACCTGGCATGTGGTAAAGTGTCTGCAAGTGGAAGATGGGGGTCCCCCCGAGCCTGCTCTGCAGCCTGCAGACCCCTCTCCAGCCTGTGTGGGGTATGCACCTGGGACACCTGTGCCCACCCTCACCCTGGGGAGAGCTGCTCCTGGGAACTGACCAGAGGGCAGGCCTGGAGGACACGAGGTAGCCAGAGACCCTGAGAACTGCCCACGTCACCCCCTGGTAAGCCTCCACCTGTTCCTTCATGTAAATGAGCCCAGGAGAAAAGCAATTGGGGCCACGGGAAACATGCTGGACAGGACGCACGGCTGAGCCCACACTGCCCCGCAGGCCACAGGCTTCCAGCACCCATGACTCAGGACGAGGGAGAGCCTGCAGGCCACCACACCCCCATGATCTCCCCTCCCATACCAGGTGTCAGCAGGTCAGCCACCCAAGGAGAGTCCTAGACACACGTTTTCTGAGCCCATTTGCTCAGGCTGAGGTAAGGCTCGGTGGGTAATCAGTGCAGCCAGGTTGGAGGCTGAGGCCAATCAGGCAGGGTTGGACACCATGAGGCAGGCCAGGTGGGTCATGGTGGGCTGTGGCCACCAAGCAGTGCCCACCACTCTGGAGCAAGGGAGCAGAGCCATCTCCCACATTGCCTGGTCCCGACTGCCAGCCAGGACAGGGCTGGGCTTTATTTCCCAGAGCGTGTGGCTAAGGGGACCTTACACAAGGCCATGCCCGTGAGCTGCAGCCCGGGACGGTAGGAGAAGACTCACTCCTTGCTGGACACAAAGTGTTGAGGGCGGCAGGCCCCGCCTGGCCTTCCTGAGGCGCCTGTGCAGCTGCTGAGTGAGCTGCTGGGAGCCCCTGGGCACTGCGCTCAGAGGTGGGGCTGCCTATGAGCAGGAATGGCTGGTGCTTCCTCAGCAGCTGCCTCATGCAATATGCAACAACGCCTCACCCGCGCTCGCCGGACAGGCCCAGCCACTGCGCACAATCTGCTGGTACTCAGAAGAGGCCTGGACAGTTCCACAGAGTTCTGGGCTGGGACAGGAGCCTGGGCTCTGCAGCAGAGCCTGCAGGCCCTGTGCTCCCCTTGCCTCTCTGTCCCCTGGCACTTACACTGGGTCACCCCAGCCTCCACCGTCATGGGCACCAGAAGTCTCTTGCAGCCCCCTTGCCCACTGAGCCCAGATGAGTCCTTGGGGTCTCCCTCCACACAGTGCCCCAGGCAGCTACAGCCAAGCCGCCTGAGTAGGTGAGCAAGGTCAAAGAGTAAGCAAGGTCAAAGGGTGAGCAAGGTCAAAGGGTGAGCAAGGTCAAAGGGATTTGATGCCCCCAACACCATGGCCCCTTCCAGCCTGATCCCCATAATACTGGAGGCTCCTGACAGCCGCTGCACTGGCACGTGCTCCCTGCCTCCCACTACCCGCACTCCTGGCCTCTATATCAGGGAAGCAGGGCCCGGAAAAGCATGGACTTAACAATAGCCACAGAGCAGGCAGCATGGTGCTGTTTTATATGCCAGGAAACTGAGGCCCAGAAAGGGACCCAGGCACCCACGGTGGGAGTCGGGGGTTGCAGGAGTCTTCCTGACCTCAAGAATTCCCCATAGATTTCCTAGGACATGCTTTCCTGAGGCCTGTGGAAGGCGCCCCCACTACTTCTGCCCTGATTGATGGAGATGGCACAGCCTGAGGTCTGAGCCAAGCTGTGGCCACTGCTCCTCTGGCCAAACCTCCCAAGTCCTGACCCGTGGTGCAGGCACCAACCTGCTGCCCATCCCACAGGCTGGCTCATGCCAGGGTACAAGAGGTGGCTGTGGAGACTGCCAGTCCAGGAGACAGACAGCTCAGTGTCTCAATTCTGCCAACTCACCCAAACCTCAGTTGCCTCATCTGTGAATGGCATCGGCAGTGCGGATGTCACAGTTGCTGTGAGAATCTACTGGACGCATATGTCGTAGGTCCTGGGATCCCAGCAATCAGGTACCTAGAGAACCCTGGGCCATGGGGGCCCAGATCCCCTGCTCTCCATAACCACTTTGTAAACCATAAGGACTTGAATAATCAAAGGAAGTTCCTGTGCCATTAGCTCAGGAGGCAGCACTGGGTTCAAATCTCAACTCTACCTCGTCCCTGTGTGACAGCCGTCAGGTGGGTTTCCTGCTGCAGGTCTCAGCTGTCTGTTGACAGAAGGTACACAGTGAGTCCTGTAGACCCTGGAAGCCCTCTCATCTCACACACAGACACACACATACCCCGCTTAGAAAAGATGGGCAAGATATAACAAACATTTAAATACATGGTGGGCTTGCAAGAAAATGAGGGACAATTCCAGGGACAGAAATGAAGAGCAAGAAACCGCAGATGCAAGCCCGTGTGCTGACCGGGGGGGAGGCAGGGACGGGTGGCCAGCCTGGGACTGGGGTTCAGTAAACTCACATGAAGACTGACCACACCCTGTGGTCCTCGGTGCTTAGCCGGCCAAGCCGTTCTTACAAGGGTGTTATCAAGGGTGTTATCTACAGCCACTCCTTTAAAACTTCACAGAAATTTTTAGAAAATGTCAAAACTAACCCACCCAATAGCTGTAAACTATATTATCATTAAAGAAACAAACCTCTCTTATATTAGTAAATTTAGCAAGTTGGCCATCTGGTGAATTCTGTCTTCAGCAAATTAGTTTTTTGAAAAATTGACTTTTGGTAAATTGATTTTCAGTGAATTGGCTCTTCAGTGAATTTAGCGTCTTGGTCTGCTTCCAGCTTTAAAGATCCTCACAGGAGAGGAGTTGAGGGCTGGGGCCCATGGGACAGAGAGTGGAATTGACACCCCCCCTAATCCCACCCAAGTCAGGACCCTTGAAGGGTTACAACTTCAATAAAAAGGTCTAGCAATAAGACAAGACAAAACAAAACAAAAATACCCTTCTCTTTGGCAAACTGGTGACCAGAAAACTTACCTGCTTCTGCTTTAGTTTTTAGCCACACTCCTACGATCTTGAGAGTTTAATGTTCGAATATGCACCACCTGCAGTTCTGGAAGCCCACGCCAGGAAGCTACCATAGGAGGCATTCTAAGGTGAGACCCTCAGGCTGTTATAGAAGCAAACACCTCCTCTCTAGCAGACTCACCTCCCCAGGTTCCACAGAACTTCCACGGTGGATGAGCTCACAATCCCAACTACACAGGCAAGGGCATAGGCCAACTGAAGAGAGGGTCAGGAGACACCACAGTGGCAGGATTTGACCCCCAAAATTTTAGCCAATAAAACTTCTGGAAGGAAACTCTAAGATGAATGTTTAAAAGTGTAGAAGATATCATGGGGGAAAAAGAGCAGATTTCTTTAAAACTATGCCTTTTACAAATGAAAAATATTGTCATTGAAATAGAAATAAACCTTAATGGAAGAGAGAGAAACAGCAAGATTAAACACAGCAGAAGAGAGAATTATTAACAATAAAGATATATTGAAGGAATTACCCAAAATATAGCACAGAGATGGAAAATGTGAGAGAAGTTCCAGAAAGTAAAAGGAGGGAGAGGCAATATTCACAGATGCAATGCCTAAGAATTTTAAAGAATCAATACAAGTTATCCCTCCTCTGATTCAGGAATCACGGTGATCCTAAACTGAATAAATAAAAGCAAATCAATACCTGGTCTCATTTTGGTGAGATTAAAGAATAAGGACAAAAACATTTTAAAAGGAACCGGAGAGAAAGACAGAATACCTACAGAGGAAAGATATTTGGACCATTAAAAAACCTAACAATAATAAATGAAGTCAAAAGATGGAATAATAGTGTTTAAAATGCTGACAGAAAAAAATATCAACTGAATAGCTAAATTATTATTTGAAAGAGAGGGTAAAATACACTTTCAAACATAGAAAAACTGAGTTTGCCACTAGCCAACCCTTGTTGAAAAAGGGATAAATTTCAGGAGGAGGAAACTGACTCCAGGAAGAAGCACTCAAGAAGAAATGTTGAAAAGTTGGTTTCTTAAAACGATCAACAAAATTGACAAGTCTTTCATTAGGCGGGCGAAAAGAGGAGAGAGAGAGAGAGAGAGAGAGCGAGAGAGAGAGAGAGAGAAAAGACACAAATAGCAAAAATCAGAAATTAAAGTGGGGACATAACTGCTGACCAGAAATAAACAGAAATAAAAAGGATTATAATTTATAATTATATATTATAGTTATATAAGCTATGAACAATTGTACACCAACAAATTATATAACCTAGATGAAATGGACAAATTCCTAGAAACACAAAAATTACCTAAACTGACTCAAGAAGAAATAGAAAATCTCAACAGGCCTATACCAAGTAAAAAGATTGAATTAATAATCAAAAATCTCCCAAAAAGTAAAAGTCTAGGACTAGATGTCTTAGCTGCTGAGTTCTACCAAACATTTAAAGAATTTACACCAATCTTTCTCAAACTTTTTCAAAAAGTAAAAGACAAGAGAATACTTACTAACTCATCCTTTGAGTCTAGCATTACCCCAACACCA
>NW_007738967.1:18354-20778 GCF_000696425.1 Galeopterus variegatus
GTGTCAAAACTCCCTCTGCTTCTCTCTCTTAAGGATGCGTGGCATCGAGGGCCCACCTGAGTGGTCCAGGAGAAGCTCCTTCCTCTCAAGGCCCTACCTTCCTGCATCTTCTGCCACATAAGGAAATAGTCGCAGGTTCCTGGGATTAGACGGGGATATGTCTTCGGGAGACACTACCAGCCCATCACAACTTCCAAACTACTAGGAAGAGGAAAGAGAACACAGACAATTCAGTTACTCTAATAGAAGTGGGGAGAGGAGGTGGGGAATAGAAGTCTAGAAAAAGCCAGCACAAAAAATTAAGTGGTGAAAATAAATTCTGATAGATTAACAAAAACAGTAACTGTGAATGTACTGAACAGAGACTGACAGGCTGGACACACACAAAAAATCTAGCCAGATGTCGCTTACAAAAGTCACAGTGAGGCGGGGAGTGGTGGAAGGAGAGAGGAGAGGAAATTCTAGCTGAAAGAAAGCTGGCGAGAATGTGCTAAACCCCCAGCAACAGAGACACCAAATGTCCTGGGGATGAGGGTGGGACTCCCAGATGACAAGGTAGAGGAAGCCTGCGAGGATGGGTGGGTCAGTGCAAGTGACCTGGCTTTGTAAAGAAAAGGCGTTTCCTGAAGGATGCGGGGCCACCCCAGCACCAGCGCATCCTCACACCAGCCTAGGGACAGTCCAGGGAGGGCTGTGGGGCATGACGTGACTCTAGATGAACGGAGACTGTGTATTCGTCCAGAGGCAGCATTAAAGTGCGGTTTGCAGAGGCCAGGAAGAGAAGGGGGTGGATGGGGAGGTCAGCAGGTACAAAGGTGCAAGTAGACAGGAGAGTAAGTTCTGGTGTTCCAGGCTGACCACAGCTAATGCTGCACTGTCTGACGTATTTCTAAATCACCACAATGAAAAGCTAAATGATGGGTATCTATCTACCCTAAGGGAATCATTGTACAACATACGTATGTATTGAAACAACACACTGTAACCCACAAATAGATGCAACTAAAAGTAAGTTTCTAAAAAAGTATGATTTGAAGGTTGTCATTGCACAGGATGACACTAGGTAAAAAAGTGAGTTGATTTATAGGAGATGACCAAGCTACAGCTGCAGCTGAGTAAGGCAGAAATGAGAGGCAGGGCTGACCTCCGAGGGCCGGCGAGTGGCAGTGGAGGATGGGGGTGGATGTGCTGGTCCCTGAGGCCTGGACAGCATGAACTTTGTCTGGAGCCAGGTCTTGCCATGAGCTCTGAACTTTGTCTGGAGACAGGTCTTGCCATGAGCTGCTACAGACCGGGCCTTCCCCCTGCCAGGGCTGCTTCTTTTTGATGCTGGCAGCCTCTGTCCCTCAGTCCTGAGCCCTTGGGGACCCTGTCAAGGATGGGCCAACCTCGAGCAGGAATCCTGCGTCCCCCTCAGGATCACGTGGGCTGTCCTTTGTGGTTGAAGGCTTCTCAGGGTCAGTCTCCTTTTTAAAACTGAGCCTCCCTCCAGGCTCACCAGCACCCCATGCCCTCACCTCCGCCACACATGTGCACATGTGCACAAACACGCAACCACTAGGATTACGGACTCACTATCACAAACCTCAGCATGTCCCAGAACTATTTTAGTATTTGAAGAACCTGTATTGATTTTGGAAGAAGCTATCTTTAGGCTGTATGTAAAGACCATTGTGTCTGGGATCTTATGCCAAGTCTCAGGGTCTCCATATGTGAGGGGGTCTACAAGGCCAGCAGCCGGGGCTGAGGGGACTTGTTCCGTGGCCTGTGCTGCTGTGGAAAAGGCAGCCAGGGCTGTGGAATCCAACCACTCGAGTGTAAACCTGACTCAGGCGTTCAAGCAGCCATGGTCTGGGACAAGCTACTGACCCTTCGTGAACCTGTTTCCTTCCAGTAAAATAGGGATGTGAGAGCCATCTCCTTGAAGGATTTAATGTGCCCAGCACAGTGCTTGACATGCAGCCCATATCCAGTAAGGGTTAGCAGGTGACAGAAAAGCTGGGAAGCAGACAGCTGGCCTCTACAGAAGGGCTTGTCCCTGCCTGGCCTGTAGCTGAAGAACCTAGAGCTCAGGGCCATGTGCCCAGAACACCACACCTGTCCCTCAGATGCATCTCCTGGAAGTGGAAGCCCTGGGGACACAGCAGACACAGGTCCCTGAGATCCTGAACCTTAGTGTCTCTGCCGTCCCCCTGTGTGCCTGACACCTCTCTCCTTCTCTCTCATTTGAAAGCCTGTACAAAGAAATGGTACAAGTGGATGGTTAACTTAATGATTCCTTCAGAGACAGATTTTTCTCTGTCAGGTCCCTGGATGAGGCTGAGGTCTGAAAGCCAGAAGGCAGAATATGTACTTAGTGCCCTTTTTTCACCTCCTTAGCAGTGGCCAGGATGCCTCTCCAGGCCTTTCCTCTGCAACTTCCCC
>NW_007738967.1:21103-24399 GCF_000696425.1 Galeopterus variegatus
CCTTGAAGGATTTAATGTGCCCAGCACAGTGCTTGACATGCAGCCCATATCCAGTAAGGGTTAGCAGGTGACAGAAAAGCTGGGAAGCAGACAGCTGGCCTCTACAGAAGGGCTTGTCCCTGCCTGGCCTGTAGCTGAAGAACCTAGAGCTCAGGGCCATGTGCCCAGAACACCACACCTGTCCCTCAGATGCATCTCCTGGAAGTGGAAGCCCTGGGGACACAGCAGACACAGGTCCCTGAGATCCTGAACCTTAGTGTCTCTGCCGTCCCCCTGTGTGCCTGACACCTCAGGATACCCTGGAGGGTGAGCCTACATTCCCCACGGGAGATGTCTCAGACCCGCATCTATGCCCTAGGCCACAGCCTGCCACTGGGAGCCATGGAAACCTCTTCCTGGAGCTTCTCAGGGCCCCACCTAAGCCCAACGTGCCTGTCCCATGACAGCTGGCCCCAAAGTAAACCTCTGGGGATGTGGCTGCCCTGCATTCCCAGCCCCCAGCACCAGTCTTGCCACCAGCTTGTCTCAGCCACCTTCGTAGGCTGCCCAGGTCTATATGATCTAGGCCCATGGCCCCTGTATGTCCCCAGCTTCGAGGGGGGGAGGTCCTCCAGGGTCCCTGCAAGCCCTGGTCCACATAGGTGTGACCCTCCAGGCCCCTATGCTGTCCGTCTCTCCCCTGCCTCCTGGGCCACTGGGCCCTCATCCTATCAATGGGAGCCCACACCTCTGCAGCTCCAATCTCACAGCCCAAAATGTCTTTCTACCTGCGGCTGTCACAGTGTGACACTGCTCAGCTGTGTGTGGTAACCCCCAACAGCTCCAGGACCCCTAGACAGTCCTGGGATACCCTGAGGGGTCCTGCCTGCCCTCCCTTAAGTCTAGAAGCCTGGGCCAGGCTCCCTTCAGTACCCAATTCTTCTCTCTCCCCCGCCTCCACTACCACACCCTGTGCTGGCCCATGCCTCTGAGCCTGCTGGTGGCCCGATAGGAGCTGGTTGTCTCTACGAGACATGCAGGACTATCCATGCCCTGGGGAGGGCAAGGCCCTGGGAACCTGCCTCCCACCTCTAGTGCTCCTGTTCCATCCCAGGACACCTGGCCTGTCCCACCCACAGAGTGGCCACAGGCCCTCTCCTGAGAGCTCCTACCTGGGCTCCGTGTCCTCAGTGCCTCACTCAGGAGCTCCACAGCCTCCCACCCCCCAGCAGCAGTGTCTGAAGCCCAACCCTCTTTGGACTAGATTCTTGAGGAAGCCAGGTCTGGGCTGCCCCATGCAGAACATTCCCCAGCGGCCAGACCAGATTGCTGCTCCAGGACGGGGGAGACACATTCAGGATCCCAGAGAAGCCCCTGCCTCCTGGGCCACTGGGCCCTCATCCCTTCAGTGAGAGGACACCTGCGGTGTGCCCTCCCTAGCCAGGCATCCCTGCTCAATCCACTTAAGGGTGCAGACCAGAAAGAGCCCCGTGATAGGCCCTCTGTGTGTCCCATGGCAGAGATTGCAAATCAGTCCTTGGTTTGGGATTTGTATCAGATTTTACTGATAAACAGAGCACAAAACTTGACAAAACAAGGGATACCTTCATTATCTACGAGGATGGAGATGAAGCCTTTTTCTGGAAGGAGCAGGGCTTTCAGGCACCCCAAGACACACTCCCTGCCGCCTACCTGGACCTAGGCTCGCAGGAGGAAGAGGCAGGTGACCGGTGCTGGTGCGGCCACTGCTGGCCCTGACGCTTGGCCGAGACTTCCTCTCACAGCCTCACCTTCCTCCCTATGATGCCCCAGGCCTATTGTGTCCCTTCCCCACATGGGCAGCAAACACAAGAGGGACAAAGTCAATGCTGGATGCGGCGAGAGAGGAGGAATGGAGGAAGGCCCTATGGCGTGTGTGCGGCGAGGCCCTGGCAGGAGAGCGCACGCCAAGGTGAGGCGGGGGCTGGGGCACGGCTGTCCCGACACGAGGAGAGGGTCCCTCCGACAGGAGACTGGTCTCGGTGGAGGAGTGCTGCCAGGAGGGCCCCTGCCCGGCAGACCACCACTGGATGACCCCAACTGGCGCTGGAAGCTCTTCATGCCATGAAGTCAGGCTCTGGGCAAGGCTGGCAGAGGGCTGGGCACTGAAAGGCAAGTGGAGACTTCAGAGGGGCTGCCTTTCAGGAGCACCCAGACAGGCAGGAGGCCCTGCTGGCCTCTCAGGAGCAGGTCGAGACATGAGTGGACTCTCCAGGCTCCTCAACAGACCCTCCTAGGACATCCAGCCCTTCCGGGGTCTTTATGTGTGGGCCGTCCATGCCCTGCATGCCCTCGTAGGCTGCCATGCCTGACCCCGATGCCCCACTCAGCACAGCTCTACAAGGCTGCAGAGGAGAGCCCAGCACGCAGACAATGGAGGAGAGGGCAGAGCCAGGGGGCTGCCAGGTGCAGGGCAGGGGGGAGTGACAGGCCTGGGCTAGAGAGTCCAACCTGGCTCTTGACACCCTTCACTGGCATTTTATTCGGGGACAAAGTTAGCCCATAAGCCTCAGCTTCCTCAGTGGGGAGTAGAGTGGATCCTGCCCACCTCCCAGGACCCCAGGAGGGCGGAGGAGATAGCTGCAGAGTCCAGCTGCAAGGGTGTTGGGGGACCCTTGGTTTTCTGTATTTTGACACTATGAGACGGTGTCATTACCTCCAACAGGCTCTTGCGTGGTGGGGCACATCCCAGGCCAGCCTCTCCAGGCCAAGTTGTCACCCTTAGTAAAATGAGGTGGCAGCCCTGGCCGTCCAGCAGCTGAGAACAGAATCCCACATGGCAGCCTCCTGGGGCCAGGAGCAAAGGCTCCAGGAGGCATTGTGGGTAGCTTGGGATCTTTTCTTAAGCTTCGCAGCCCACATTTGGGGCACTTTGGGCCCGAGTGACACCATTTAGCTTTCTTTGGGTCAGGAGAAACCCATGGAATTGACTCCCTTTTTATATGTCCACCAGTAGTGAAGCCTAGTACGTCAGGACAAAGTGGGGCCAGGGGACTCTGTGGGTGACCTGTGGTGAGCCTCTCCCCACTGAGCTCCAGTGGGCCAGCAGGGCAACCAGGATGTGCCCCAGGACTGTCTGGGGACAGGAAGGACAGTGCTGGCTGGCTTCATGATGGTGACATGGTGACCAGGCTCCCTTGGTCCCCAGAAAGACTGAACACAGGAGGAGCCACTGCCTACCTGGATAAGTTGATGCTCAGAGAAGCTCACATGAACAAGGGCACTTCAAAAAGTTTGCGGAAAAAGTGGAATTAAAAGATAACACGGGCCGGCCCGTG
>NW_007738967.1:25352-27032 GCF_000696425.1 Galeopterus variegatus
ATTTTTTGTGTGGACATAAGCTTACAATCAGCTGGGTATGAGAAACCCATAGAATTGACTCCCTTTTTATATGTCCACCAGTAGTGAAGCCTAGTACGTCAGGACAAAGTGGGGCCAGGGGACTCTGTGGGTGACCTGTGGTGAGCCTCTCCCCACTGGGCTCCAGTGGGCCAGCAGGGCAACCAGGATGTGCCCCAGGACTGTCTGGGGACAGGAAGGACAGTGCTGGCTGGCTTCATGATGGTGACATGGTGACCAGGCTCCCTTGGTCCCCAGAAAGACTGAACACAGGAGGAGCCACTGCCTACCTGGATAAGTTGATGCTCAGAGAAGCTCACATGAACAAGGGCACTTCAAAACGTTTGTGGAAAAAGTGGAATTAAAAGATAACACAAATCTTTCCATGGACTTTTTGAAGCCCCTCGTATTGTGCTGTGATCCCTCCTTCAAGGTGATGGGGTCATGGGTTCCAGGGCAAACCAGGGCTTAGGGAGACTGGGATTCTGATCTTGATCTCTCAGCACCAGCAATTTTCCTACCCTTTTCCTGATGAGCTTGTGTCTGGAGGAGCCACAGGGCCAGTGCCACGCCCCAGGATCTTAAGGTAGGAAAGATCATGCCCCAGATTTCCTGTAGAGCATNCATAAGTAAATACAGAAGTCTGAAACCTACCAAAAAATACAAGCAAATGAACAATGAGTCAATGGAAACCCAGGAGGGTAGACAGCAATAGAACATGTGCTGCTAACACACAGTGGAGCATGGAGCACTCGAGTTATGATCGAATACTAGCTTACTTACTTTGTTGCTAAAACTGAAGGCCAGCTTTGGCCATCGGGAGCTCTTTCAGTTGACTCCTTGGCTCTCTCACATAGCCCTGTCATTGCGGGTTGGCTTTTCTTTGTTTTACCATTTTCTTACTTTCTGGTCTTACTTGGTGCTCCAGGCTCATCTGGTATATTTCCTTCCAGTCATAGAATCAACTATTCTCCAAGAACATTTGGTTTGGAGAACAGTATNAGGAGATAGCTGCAGAGTCCAGCTGCAAGGGTGTTGGGGGACCCTTGGTTTTCTGTATTTTAACACTATGAGACGGTGTCATTACCTCCAACAGGCTCTTGCGTGGTGGGGCACATCCCAGGCCAGCCTCTCCAGGCCAAGTTGTCACCCTTAGTAAAATGAGGTGGCAGCCCTGGCCGTCCAGCAGCTGAGAGCAGAATCCCACACGGCAGCCTCCTGGGGCCAGGAGCAAAGGCTCCAGGAGGCATTGTGGGTAGCTTGGGATCTTTTCTTAAGCTTCACAGCCCATGTTTGGGGCACTTTGGGCCCGAGTGACAGCATTTAGCTTTCTTTGGGTCAGGAGAAACCCATAGAATTGACTCCCTTTTTATATGTCCACCAGTAGTGAAGCCTAGTACGTCAGGACAAAGTGGGGCCAGGGGACTCTGTGGGTGACCTGTGGTGAGCCTCTCCCCACTGAGCTCCAGTGGGCCAGCAGGGCAACCAGGATGTGCCCCAGGACTGTCTGGGGACAGGAAGGACAGTGCTGGCTGGCTTCATGATGGTGACATGGTGACCAGGCTCCCTTGGTCCCCAGAAAGACTGAACACAGGAGGAGCCACTGCCTACCTGGATAAGTTGATGCTCAGAGAAGCTCACATGAACAAGGGCACTTCAAAA
>NW_007738967.1:27953-30126 GCF_000696425.1 Galeopterus variegatus
TGGACGAGCCACAGGGCCAGTGCCACGCCCCAGGATCTTAAGGTAGGAAAGATCATGCCCCAGATTTCCTGTAGAGCATCTGAGCATGGTGGAAGGATCAACGAAACTTCCAGTTAGGCTGGCTGGTTAGCTCAGTTGGTGCTGACAACAGCAAGGTTCAGGGGCCGATCCCTGTACCAGCCAGCAGCCAAAAAAAAAAAAAAAGAAACTTGTAGTTAAGTTTGGCAGATTGATCATTTCATTTATTTTCACTCTCTTCCTACCACAATGATCATAAGTAAATACAGAAGTCTGAAACCTACCAAAAAATACAAGCAAATGAACAATGAGTCAGTCGAAACCCAGGAGGGTAGACAACAATAGAGCATGTGCTGCTAACACACAGGGGAGCGTGGAGCACTCTGAGTTATGACCTAATACTAGCTTACTTACTTTGTTGCCAAAACTGAAGGCCAGCTTTGGCCATCGGGAGCTCTTTCAGTTGACTCCTTGGCTCTCTCACATAGCCCTGTCATTGCGGGTTGGCTTTTCTTTGTTTTACCATTTTCTTACTTTCTGGTCTTACGTGGTACTCCAGGCTCATCTGGTATATTTCCTTCCAGTCATAGAATCAACTATTCTCCAAGAACATTTGGTTTGGAGAACAGTATTAGAAACCAAAATCTGGGTGCTGGGGTGCTCATGACTACTGGGGTGTCATTGCTTCTAGACCCTCTCAGATGACAGAGAAGGAAACATGTGTGTGTGCTAACCTATGTATACACACGTGATGGATAATTTTATGTGTCTACTCGGCTAGGCTATGGTGCCCAGTTTTTTGGTCAAACACTCATCTGGCTGTTGCTGTAATAGTATATTTTAGATGTGATTAACATTTTAATCGGTAGACTTTTAGTAAAGAGATTACCCCCTGTAATGTGGGAGGGCCTTATCCAATTAAGAACAAAGATTAAAGCCTCCTGAAGAAGCAATTTTGCCTCAAGACCCAACACAGAAACCGTGATTGAGTTTTCAGCCTGCAAACTTCAGACTCAAGACTACAGCATCAATCCTCCCCTGAATTTCCAGCCTATAGGCCTGCTCTATATATTTCAGATTTGCCAGACCTCACAGTCTCATGGTGTGAGCCAATTCCTTAAAATTTCTGTCCCTGTCTGTCTCTCTCTCTATATGTGTTTATATGGATATGTATGACTCTGTTTCTCTGGAGAACCCTAGTACAACACATACCTCTACCTATGTCTGTATCTATACATCCATATCTATATTAAACTAAATATTAGTTCATACTGATTTCTCCACCTCTAACTCACTACCTCGCGGATCATTCTGCCCTTCCCCCACCCTTGCTTATCTGTAACCTCCCACTCCGACAGTGAGATCCTGGCTTCCACCATACATCATCCATTTATTTAATTGTTCAATCCCAGTACACATATACAGTGGTTTCAGAATTGTTAATCTGTACTACTGAGGGGAACAATTTTATCATCTAGAATACAGCACTTATGTATGGTTCCTTTTGTCTTTAGTCTTACAAAACACCACTCATTTCCAAAGTTACTTAGGTCAGCTTCTTTTCCTTCCACTCTCTTCAGTGAGATAATTTTATACATTTGTAATACAGTTAGATTCTTCTGTCACATTCTACATTCTATCCTGGACTCTCCAGCACCCTTAATTTTTTTCTTTTCTTTTCTTTTTTTTTTTGCATACATTTGTGATGTAAAGTTCTATGGATTTTGACAAATGCTTAATATCTTGTATTCACCTCTACAGTGTCATACAAAATAGTTTCACGACCTTAAATACCTTCCCCTATTCAACGCCCCCCTCCCTCAAGCCCCTGGCAACTACTGATCTGCTTACCATTTCTATAGTTTTGCCTTTTCCATAATGTATAAGTCAGTTTTTTCAGACTGGCAATATATATTTATTCAAGATCCATTTATGTCTTTTCATGGTTTGATGGCTCATTTCTTTTTATTGCCAAATAATATTTCATTGCATGGATGTATCATAGTTTGTTTATCCATTCTCTTGTTAAAGACATTTTGGTTGCTTCCAGTTTTTGACAATTATGAATAAATTGCTAAAACATTCATGTGCAGATTTTTTGTGTGGACATAAGCTTTCAATCAGCTGGGTATGTACCTAAGAGTGTGATTGCTGG
>NW_007738967.1:31375-32023 GCF_000696425.1 Galeopterus variegatus
GAAATTATATTCACAATAACTATTGGTATGTAGTTTTCTTTTACTGTAATGTCTTTATCTGTTTTTTGTATTAGGATGATGCTGGCCTCACAGAATGAGTTAGAAAATATTCCCTCTTCTATTTTCTGAAAGAGATTGGGTAGACTACCTTAAATGTTCTGTAGAATTCACTGGTGAAACCATCTGGGTCTGGTGAGTTCTTTTATTTTTGAAAGGTTATTAATTATTCAAATTTCTTTAATAGATATAGGCCTATTCCAATTACCTATTTCTCCTTCTGTGATTCTTGGTAGTTTGTGTCCTTCAAGAAATCTGTTTATTTTACTTAAGTTATCAAATTTGTGGACATAGAGTTATTTGTAATATTATTTTATTATCATTTACATGTCTATGGGATCACTAGTGATAACCCTTCTTTCATTTCTGATATTGGTGATCTGTGTCTTCTCTTTAACCTGGCTTGATGTCTATCAATTTTATTGATTGTTTTTAATAAAATAAAGTTTTGTTGTTTTCCTCTTTTCAATTTCATTTATTTCTGTTCTAATTTTTACTGCTTTGTTTTTTACACTTGATACAGGCTTAAATTGCTCCTTTTGATCTAGTTTCCTAAGGTGGAAGTGCAAGTTATATTTTTTACATTTTTTT
>NW_007738967.1:33954-34442 GCF_000696425.1 Galeopterus variegatus
TTTCTTTTTGTAGATTCAACCTCATAGTCTATTTCAGTGTTCTTCTGCTTAAAGAAAATGTTAAAACATTTATTAAAGGGAAGATGCTAAACTATGAATGTTTGTGTCCCCCAAAATTTATTTATTGAAATTCTAGCCCAAAGATGATGGCATTAGGGAGTGGGGCCTCTAGGAGGTGATTACATCATGAGGGTAGAGCCCTCATGAAAGAGATTAATGCCCTTAGAAAAGAGGCCTGAGAGAGACCCCTCCCCCNAGACACCAAACAGTAGGAGACCTTTGAAATGACTGAAAAGAAATTCCAAGTAAAATTTTACAGAAATGCAATGAGATACAAGATAACTCAGATAGGTGACACAACGAAATGAGAAAAACAACCCGGGATATGAAGGAAGAAATTTACAAAGAGATAGATACCTTAAAAAAGAAAAAGGCAATAATGGAAAACTTCCCAGGTATTGGGAGAGATACAGACTTCCAGATCCAAG
>NW_007738967.1:36569-37502 GCF_000696425.1 Galeopterus variegatus
AGAAATAGAAAACTTGAACAAACCAATAACAAGCAATGAGATTGAAGCAGTAATCAGCAGTCTCCCCATAAAGAAAAGCACAGGACCAGATGGCAGTGCTGTTGAATTCTACTAAACCTTTAAAGATAAATTAATACCAATTATCTTCAAACCACTCCAAAAAATCAAAACAGAGGCCATTATTTCAAACTCATTCTGTGAGGTCAGCATCAGCCTAATACAAAAACCNATATAAACATCAACAAAATAAAAGTCGATTTTTTGAGAAAAACAAAATAGACAAACCATTAACTAGGCTAACTAAAAAAAGAAGTGAGAAGACCCAAATAACAAAATAAGAAATTAAAAAAGAGACATTACAACTGATATCACAGAAATACAAAGATTATTATAAACAACTTTACACCAACTAATTTGAAAACCTGGAGGAAAAGGATAAATTTTTGGATACATACAAACTACTAAGACTGAACCAAGAAGAAATAGAAAACTTGNATATTTGGATTATCATCAATCATATTTGTAACTACCTTCTATTTATTGCCAAAAACTACTTTTTCTGCCTTTTCTGGTTTTCATTGAGCATTTTTATAGGATTCTATTTTATCTCCTTGGTGTATCAGTTATACTTTCTTTTTGAAAATTTGCTCAGTGGTTTCCCTAGAATAATCATTTTTAACTAATCTAAGTCCACCTTCAGATGACACTATGCTGATTCACATGTACTGCATGTACTTTATACAGAGTGTCCTCATTCCTCCCTCCTGTCCCTATGGTGTCGCTGTCATTCATTTCACTCATCCATAAGCTATAATCATCCAATACCTTGTTACTAATATTTCCTTAAACCATTATCTTTTAGATCTACTAAGAATAGGAAAATAAAATATTTTATTTTACCACTGTTTATTCCTTCTTTGGTGCTTTCTCTTT
>NW_007738967.1:39467-39767 GCF_000696425.1 Galeopterus variegatus
CAGCAGCATCAACAACAACAACAACAAAACCTTGGTTGTGGGGGGGAATCTGATTTCCAATGTTGCCACATTATATTACGTAAATATCCAGTTTTAAACAAAAAAATTATTAGACAGGCAAAGAAACAGGAAAGTATGAACCATACATGAGGGAAAAGGCATTCAATAGAAACTGTTCTGGAAGAAAACTAGATGTTGGATTTACTAGATGATGACTTTAAATCAGCTATTGTAAATATGTGCAATAAATCTAATGGAAACCATGTATAAAGAATTAAAGGTTTGGGGCCGGCCCGGTGG
>NW_007738967.1:43212-43481 GCF_000696425.1 Galeopterus variegatus
AAAAAAAATCAATGAAATGTCAGGAATAAGATGATACCTCTCAGTTATAACCTAAATGTAAATAGATTGAATTCCCTACTCAGAATACAGAGACTGGCAAAGTGGATTAAAAATTACACCCAAATATATGCTGCCTACAAGAAACTCACATCACCTATAAAGATTCACACAGACTAACAGCAGAGGGATGGAAAAAGATATACTATGCAAATGGAAACCAAAACCAAGCAGGACTAGCTATTCTTAAATCACATAAAATAGACTTTAAA
>NW_007738968.1:0-790 GCF_000696425.1 Galeopterus variegatus
AAGGAGAGCTGAGGTTACCAGAGGTGGGAAAGGGGAAGGAGGAGGGAGGAATTAATAAAGGACAATGAAAAATGATGACGTTGTATATTGTTGAACATGCCGGTTATCCTTATTTGAGCATCACATGTTGCACACAGGTGTCGATATTCAACTCTGAACCCCATATGTACAATCAACTATGTTATAATAAAACTAAGAATAAAAAAATATAAAAAAGTGTTTGTTTACTTTTGAGATTATCTTTGTGAAAATGAAATTAACTTAGATCCAACATTGCTTTAATATACTTTGCCTTAAATATCACTATTCTTTTTTATTTCCAAAACTTTCTATGGATTATGTGATTTCAAAGTGAAACAACACAAGTGTTTTCCACTTAACGTCAGTAATCTGTTCTTAAAAATTATGAAATCTGCAAGGATATAATGGGAGCCTATTTAACATTATTTAAAATGGGCAAATTAGACTGCATCACTCTTCTCCTCCACACCTATGCCTTTTTTTGTGTGTGTGTGACCGTTAAGGGGATTGTAACCCTTGGCTTGGTGTCGCCTGCACTGCACTCAGCCAGTGAGCGCACCAGCCATCCCTATATAGGATCCAAACCCGTGGCCTTGGCGCTGCGCAGCTGCGCTCCCAGCACCGCACTCTCCCGAGTGAGCCACAGGGTCGGCCCCACACCTATGTCTTAAAATGTAATTAAGTTACAGTGTAATACTTGCTTATAAGTAACAGACCCTTTTTATGTTTTATGTTTTTAGGTAAATAGACTTGTTTATGACTTGAAAAA
>NW_007738968.1:1732-2871 GCF_000696425.1 Galeopterus variegatus
TCAGCCAGTGAGCGCACTGGCCATCCCTATATAGGATCCGGACCCACGGCGGGAGCACTGCTGCGCTCCCAGCTGCGCAGCTGCGCTCCCAGCACCGCACTCTCCCGAGTGAGCCACAGGGTCGGCCCCACACCTATGTCTTAAAATGTAATTAAGTTACAGTGTAATACTTGCTTATAAGTAACAGACCCTTTTTATGTTTTATGTTTTTAGGTAAATAGACTTGTTTATGACTTGAAAAATAAATTTTAAAAACTTACAACATAGTTTACTGATGCAACCAATTGCTTTATATAATTCACGTGGCCTCCGTGGGCTCTAGCAACCTCACTGAAGTCCATCCAGTTGTCATTCTCTGTGATTTTCAAAACTTGTGTGTGTGATTTTGAATTTTTATTGACTATTTTTGACATGTAATTTAAAATGTCTTCTTCCAAATAATTTTGTTATTATTGAGTTCTGGCATCTTTTGTGTAACAGTATTTGCTAGGTAAGAAACTAACCAAATTCAATGGCTTACAAAAACAGAAATAAACACAAACCACATTTCATTTGCTACATGTGTATTTGCTATGGAAACGCTTTTTCGAGTGTGCTCAGCTGGGCAGTTTCTATATTAGTGTTGCCTGGATTACAAATGAGGCGTCAGTCAGCTTGTGTCTCGACTGAGGCTGGTTGGTTTAAGATGTCATCACTCACTTGCCCTGTAGCTTTTGGTGGCTCTTGGGTAGGTCCTGTGTCTCCAACAGGGTAGCCCCAGGCTTCTTTACAACATAACTGTGTCTAAGAAGGCAAGCACCAATGGCAATCACTTTCCGAAGCCATGTTTGCGTCACATTTTCTAATGTCTTAGTGGCCAAAGAAAATCAATTGCAAAGCCCAGTTTATTGCGAGAACATACTATATGAGAAGACGGCTACAGGGATACCTGACACTGGAAATTATTACTGGAAGAGTGTACCAGAAGAAATATGTATTATGTACTTTTTTTCTTATACTTATGGGCAAAAAATGTTGGGGTGCAAGATGTACACTTTTCCGATGTTTGGGTGTATAAAAGCAAGATATGCTATAGTGGAAACACTCGTGTGGACTCCTGTGTGAAATCCCTGTATTAATAGGCAAATGGTTAATACAGC
>NW_007738968.1:3064-3921 GCF_000696425.1 Galeopterus variegatus
ATCATACTAAAAAGCATATGTACCTCACAGGGCCTGGATTGGAATGAAATTGGAGAGGACAGTATGCTACATTTTTTATGGAACATCCAGATTTGCTGCCACCAAAGTCTGACAGACTATTTTCATTGAGTGGAAAGTTTTTTTTTTACCACCAATGTGAAAACAAATACTTTCAGTTTTCTGCAGTAAACACAATAACCTAGTGCTAAAGAACAATTCCCTTAAAAAGGTTTTTCTGGAATTTCTAAAACAGTGTGAACCCAAATAGCTTTTGGAAGGCCTTATTTGATTCACAGCTAAAACCTGGATCATCAGGAGGATGGAGTCAACCACAGATTCTTGAATAACTCTGTAGGTTTCTCTCAGTTCCTGTGTTCATGCAGGTTTGCAGCGCACTGTGCAATGTTATATTTTCTGGAAAATGTTCCCATGATTCATTTGCTCTTGAACCCACTCAGTGTAGTTTTAGTTCAGTTCTTCAAAAGTTTGCCAATCACCTAAATTATAATCAATTTCAATGACTATACTCTAGCCTTTGCCTTACTTGAATCTTCTGCCATATTTGAAACTGCTGTTCATGACCTTTTCCCAGAAATTCTTCTGTGTTACTTGCTATGATGACCTCAGTGATGGTTTCTTCTTTTTCTCTGAATTCTTCTACTTTCTACTTTTAGCAGAGTCCATCCAAGCACTCCATCCTGGGCCCTATTCTCACTCTGCAATTCTTCTTGAGTGATTCAATCCTCTGTAGTTTTCAGACCTATTCCTCTGCAGTTTTGTACCTCTTTGCCAGCCTTTCAACCATAGATTAAAGTCCCTGTTGAATACTTCCTTGTAGCTATTAGAAATGTACCTTA
>NW_007738968.1:4578-5111 GCF_000696425.1 Galeopterus variegatus
GTTTGTTTGTTTGTTTGTTTGTTTCTTACAATAGAGTATGTGAAACTGGATAATGCATTAAGAGAAGAGGTTATTTTTTACAATTTTGGAGGCTAAGATCCAGTCCAGGATCTTCTTCATGGTGGGGACTCTGTAGGGAGTCCTGTGGCAATGCAGATTAACACATGGTGAGAATGGCAAGAGCACTTGTATGTGCCCATTGTACAAAGCCACCAGTCTATGTCCATGATACCCAATTAACATATTAATCCATTACTTTGTGAGTGGATTAATCTATTCCCCAGGGCATTGTCATCACAATCCAGTCACCTCTTAAAGGTCCCACCTTTCAAATATTATAATTGGATTTCCTACCCTCTTAACACTGTTATAATAGGGATCAAGTTTCCAAAACATTAACATTGGTGGACACATTTACTCATAGCACCTTCAGATTGTACTCTACAAATATCAATTAGGTTGGATGGGAAAAACATACTCAGTTTCCCCTCCTATATTCACAACACACTGCTGACATCTGACACCAGATACAT
>NW_007738968.1:8938-10565 GCF_000696425.1 Galeopterus variegatus
GTGTGTGTGTGTGTGTGTGTGTGCAGGAATAGAAACATGAAATGTATTTCTAGAAGTACCTTTATAATGTTTATGTAGATAATCAAAGGATTTTGCTTCATAACTATGAAAGTGATCAATTGTATTGGTAGACTTCTTAATACTGAGCTTTCCTTTATTCGTGAAATAAATTCAGAAAATTTTTCCTGATCTTCACAGTCTATTTCTCTTCTTCTATCTTTATATATTAATGTTTCTGCAGATTCCCTAAATTTTTGATTTAATGTTATAGATTCATTAACTCTGATTGCAAAGGGTATCGATGAAATTCTGATATTTTCTAAGTCTTTATTATCAGCTTACATATCTGTCCTAAACATTGAAATTATATATCTAACTGCCGTTTGGACATTTTCACAGATATTTTAAGTTTAATGTGTTCAAAGCTGTGTCACTTCTGCATTATAGTTTTCTTTAAAGCCCATTTTCCAAATTTTACTTTACAATGCCAATACCTAAGTAGCTGAAATCATGTAAATAGCCTGGGAATAAGAAGCTTATTTTTATTCTCTGCACAGCAAATGAGAACCATGCTCTGCTCCTGCTTTTTCTGTCCTTTTTTTCCTCTTTGCTATGCTTACTGCTGTCTGTCCTGATGACAGGTGATCATCTATTACTCTGTTTTCTTCCCTCTAATTCTCCCACAAGCACCTTAACCATTCCCTTCTAGTGGATGAATGTCAAATGCAAATCTGACTATGTCATTTACCTCTCCTTACAGGACCTTATTATATATACCTTGTGGTTTGAAAAGTGGCAGTATTTACCCTGGGGTGGAAACAAACAAATTTTGCACACAGAAAGAAAATTTGGAAATGTTTGGTACATGCTTTTAATTTGAAAGTNGTTATTGGGTACAACCTATTATATGTTAGATCAATTCAGAATAAGAAAAATAAAATCTTTTCTTTTACTGCCACTTATTTCTTCTTTAATTCTGTTTCTTTTTTTATGGAGATCAAGATTTCTGACCTAGATGCATCTTCTTCTGTCAACAGAAATTCTTTTCATATTTCTTGCAAGACATTTACACTGGCAGCAGATTTCCTTAATATTTGTTAATGTGAGAAAGTCTTTATTTTTCCTTCCCTTTTGAAGGATGATTTTACAGGGTAGAGAACTGTAAGTTGGTGGGTTTCTTCTCTTGATGCTTTGAGTGTTTCATTTCACTGACTTCTTGCATGGATTCTGAGCAGATTTTATATGTAATTCTTATCTTTCTTCTCTATAAGTAAGATTTTGTTCCATTTTATTTTTGGTAGTTTTTAAAAATTGATTTTCTGTGTTTTAATAATGATATCCATAGGTGTAGTTTTTGGCATTTATCATGGTTGATATTCTCTGAGTTTCCTGGGTCTTTGGTTTGGTGTCTGACATTAATCTGTGGACGCTCTCAAGCATTATTGTTCCAAATATACATTCTGTTTCTTTCTGTCTCTCTTTCTATTTTTTTTTTGGGGGGGGGTATCCTCATTATTCTATGGGACAATTTTGTAGTTTTAACACAGTCCTTAAATATTATGTTTCTTTTCTATCTTAGTTCTCTTTGCTTTTCAGATTTTAAAGTTTCTATTGATGTATTTTCAAG
>NW_007738968.1:11622-12965 GCF_000696425.1 Galeopterus variegatus
CATCCTGATCATGGCTTTTTCTGATGATTGCTCTATCACTTCCAGCTGTGTTTCTTTGCTTGTTTATTATGTTTTTTTTTTTTCTGTCTTTAAAAGTGCCATGTAATTGTTTTCTTTATAGCCAGATATGATGTAACAGGGAAAAGAAACTACTGTAAATATGCATTCAGTAATGTGGTCATAAGCTGTGGAGAGGTGGGAGCTGTCTTAGTCCATTTGGACTTCCATAACAAAATATCTTAGAGTAGGTAATGAATAAACAACAGAATATTCTCGCATATTTAAAGGTTTGCCTTTTTTCTTTCACAGGTGAAAGCAGGGGGGAGATCTTTTTTATTATTAACTGTACGATCCTGTTCATGCTTGTGACCAGTGTGCTCTGTGTCCTTCTTTCTTACTGTTCAAGAAGAGTTATTGATTTTTCAGTCTTCAGCTTTTTATTTGTTGTTAGGATGGAGTGATGATTTCCAAGTGTTTTGTGTGTGTGTGTGTGTGCGTGTGTGTGCAGGAATAGAAACATGGAATGTATTTCTAGAAGTACCTTTTTAATGTTTATGTAGATAACCAAAGGATTTTGCTTCATAACTATGAAAGTGATCAATTGTATTGGTAGACTTCTTAATACTGAGTTTTCCTTTATTTGTGAAATAAATTCAGAAAATTTTTCCTGATCTTCACACTCTATTTCTCTTCTTCTATCTTTATATATTAATGTTTCTGCAGATTCCCTAAATTTTTAATTTAATGTTACAGATTTATTAACTCTGATTGCTAAAGGTATTGATGAAATTCTGATATTTCCTAAGTCTTTATTATCAGCTTAGATATCTGTCCTAAACATTGAAATTATATATCTAACTGCCGTTTGGACATTTTCACAGATATTTTAAGTTTAATGTGTTCAAAGCTGTGTCACTTCTGCATTATAGTTTTTTTTAAGCCCATTTTCCAAATTTTACTTTACAATGCCAATACCTAAGTAGCTGAAATCATGTAAATAGCCTGGGGAAAAAAGCTTATTTTTATTCTCTGCACAGCAAATTAGAACCATGTTCTGCTGCTGCTTTTTCTGTCCTTTTTTTCCTCTTTGCTATGCTTACTGCTGTGTATCCTGATGACAGGTGATCATCTATTACTCTGTTTTCTTCCCTCTGATTCTCCCACAAGCACCTTAACCATTCCCTTCTAGTGGATGAATGTCAAATGCAAATCTGACTATGTCATTTACCTCTCCTTACAGGACCTTATTATTTACACCTTGTGGTTTGAAAAGTGGCAGTATTCACCCCAGGGTGGACACAAGCAAATTTTGCACACAGAAAGAAAATTTGGAAATGTTTGGT
>NW_007738968.1:13965-20040 GCF_000696425.1 Galeopterus variegatus
TTCAGTGGAGTTGAAACTGAACACAAAATAGAACTATATTTTCTCATTCTTTCTTGTGCCACCCTATATTGAACTTGATGCTAAATTATTTCAACTCACACTTTTTTTTCAGGTAAGTATTTATACTTATGTCTTCATACTATATCATAGATCCCTTGGAAGAGTAGAATTTTATTCATCCTTTTATCTGTAGCAAGAATGATGGTCTAGATATGTAAAGTGACTTTGTAGTAGAGTTTTTTTTGTAATTAATAATTTATCACACTTGCATAATCTTCCTGTTGTGATTTTTCTTTCTTCTACCATATGGGATACTGTACCTGTTGTAAGATACATATGTACATGCACCCACGGAGTTATGAACTTCCAGATTTCCATTTTGTGAACCAGGTCTGGTGACTTGAGTTGAGGAGAAAATTGCTGTTACAGGGGCTAGTGTCTTTTGAGGATGTTGCTGTGGACTTCACATGGGAGGAGTGGCAGGACCTTGATGGTGGTCAGAGGACTTTGTACTGGAATGTGATGCTGGAGACCTACAGCAACCTGGTGTCATTGGGTGAGTGAAACTCCTGAGTGTCAGGGGCAGTACTTTCTTCTTCTATGGTAAACAAAGTAACTACTTATAAGATTTAATGCTATTTAGGTAGGAATTTATTCCATAAAGCATGCATCATTCCTCTCCAAAGAAACTTTGAAATTGGCCCTGTCATTTCATAGCATCTTAAGGTGAGCTCTTGTCATCCTTTCAAGAACCTGACAACAATTTTGTATTAAAGTCCCTGTTATTATCCATTAAAGGGTACTCCATTACCAAACCTGAAGTGATCTTCAAGTTGGAGCAAGAAGCAGAACAATGGACAATAGACTCCCAAAACCAGAGTCTACAAGGTCAGTATGTCCTGGTCATTGAGGCTTTTCAAGTTGGAGCAAGAAGCAGAACAATGGACAATAGACTCCCCAAACCAGAGTCTACAAGGTCAGTATGTCCTGGGCACTGAGGCTGGAAAGAGTCAGGTCCAGCAGATTTTGGTCATGTTCAGCTGTTTTTACCAATATATTTGCTAGATTTCAGACCAGAGAACTGCTGGCCTACTTACAAACTCATGCATTATATAATCTCCAAAGAGGGCTCTAACACTTATACACCCACATTTTATTTTAATGAGTAGTTCATATACTTCCCCAAATCTAATCTTTACCTTTCTTGTTTTAGACACTTTTATTAACTGTGAACTTTATCAGTATTCTTGGTAGCTCTCTTTTGGTCCATTATCATGTACATCTTCTTCCAGAATGTTTTAGTCCATGTTATTCTGCTCATATCTTTATACCTAAAAATGGGTAATTTATAAGGAACAAAATATATATTTTATAGTTATGTAGGCTTATGTAGGCAGACAAGTCCAAGGTTGAGGTGTCACATCTGGTGGGGGTCTTCTCATTTGTGGAGACTCTCAGCAGAGTCCATGGTTGGTGCAGCGTATCACAAGGTGAGAGTGGCAAAAGTGTGTCCACATGCTGTTTAAAGCCACCAATCTACCCTCAGTAACTCATTAACTCACTATTTCATGAACAGATCAATGCATTCATAAAGGCATGGCCTTCACTATCTAATAACTTCCTCAAAGCCTTACAGTTCAAATACCATAGTTAGATTTTCCACACTCTTCATACTGTTAATATGATGATCAAGCTTCAATATGAGTTTGGGGGAACATTCAAATTATAGCACAAACATTTATTTATACACATATTTTTTAACTACATCATAAATAAGTGGGTTTAAAGCACTGTTTATTTTATATATAGTTGTACTTAAAACAGCAATAATCTAAATATGTCTCTTTCATAGGGTTCACATTCTGGTGAGAAACAAGATAATAATATACATTAAATATTTGTATTAGAATCATGAGGAATATGTAACCACAGTGAGAGAGACAGAAAAGTGGGTAGTGAGAATTTAAGAAGGATATCCAGATTGGGCAGTTCTAGGAAGATTATTGTTTACTTTGACATAACGTAAATTCAACTTAACTCTTTTCCAGATTTGACATATTATACTTGCATAAGTGTAAAATTGAGATTTTAGAGAGGACATCACTATGGGAGCTACAAATTTGGAAATTGGTGGCTTAGAGCTGATTTTTAAAGTCATAATTATAAGGGAGGTTACCTAGGGTGTTGATAAGAAAATGAGCAAAGAGGTTGAGAAGTGAGCATTGTGTACCATGAATCAGAAAGTATGAAGCTGTTAAAGACACAGCATAGGCACCTGGAAAGGAGCTACTGGACTTGGAAGGAGATTCAGGAGATTGTTTGTCCCAACATCAAGTGAAGCAAGAGTTTTATGTTGAAGGGCTCAGATTTTTTTGTGGAGTACTGGAACTTGAAGTTAGCATGTTCCCCTTCTCTTTGTGAATATTATTCTAAACCAGCAAAGAGAACGAGGAATGTACACAAGATTATATTTTTTATGAAAATAGGACACAACTGAAACTTCATTGCAAAAAACTAAAAGCCTTCTGAAGCAGCAAATTATAAAGCAGAGGTGTGTGCACCAGAAAATGAAGGTAGAATGCCAGTTAACCCAGAAGGAGCTAAATAGAAATGGAAATATTGTGAGTACATCCTGGGTTGACAACCAAATGTCTTAAACCTGCAGGAAAGGGGTGCACAGTGTGGTAAAATGGAGCTTTTTGAGAAGCAGAGGCAGTGATGTTAAATGAGAAATTTGTAGTAAGATGTCTTTATCTACTGTGTGGGAGAGAAGATGTTTTATCTGAAAAATTTCCAGTTGTCTATAGCCTTTTTGTAGGGAAGAATGAAAACTAAATGAACAATATGGGCAAAATTCTGGACCTAAGCCAAATTTCCGTNACTCATGCATTATATAATCTCCAAAGAGGGCTCTAACACTTATACACCCACGTTTTATTTTTATGAGTAGTTCATATACTTCCCCAAATCTAATCTCTACCTTTCTTGTTTTAAACCCTTTTATTAACTGTGAACTTTATCAGTATTCTTTTTAGCTCTCTTTTGGTCCATTATCATGTACATCTTCTTCCAGAATGTTTTAGTCCATGTTTTTCTGCTTGTAACTTTATACCTGAAAATGGGTAATTTATAAGGAAACAAAATTTATTTTTTATCATTATGTAGGCAGACAAGTCCAAGGTTGAGGTGTCACTTCTGGTGGGGGTCTTCTCATTTGTGGAGACTCTCAGCAGAGTCTATGGTTGGTGCAGTGTATCACAAGGTGAGAGTGGCAAACGTGTGTCCACATGCTGTTTAAAGCCACCAATCTACCCCCAGTAACTCATTAACTCACTATTTCATGAACAGATCAATCCATTCATAAAGGCATGGCCTTCACTATCTAATAGCTTCGTCAAAGCTTTACAGTTCAAATACCATAGTTAGATTTTCCACACTCTTCATACTGTTAATATGATGATCAAGCTTCAATATGAGTTTGGGGGAACATTTAAATTATAGCACAAACATTTATTTATACACATATTTTTTAACTACATCATAATTAAATGGGATTTAAGCATTGTTTATTTTATATATAGTTGTATTTAAAACAGCAATAATCTAAATAATGTCTCTTTCATAGGGTTCACATTCTGGTGAGAAACAAGATAATAATATACATTAAATATTTGTATTAGAATCATGAGGAATATGTAACCACAGTGAGAGAGACAGAAAAGTGGGTAGTGAGAATTTAAGAAGGATATCCAGATTGGGCAGTTCTAGGAAGATTATTGTTTACTTTGGCATAACGTAAATTCAACTTAACTCTTTTCCAGATTTGACATATTATACTTACATAACTATAAAATTGAGAGTTTAGAGAGGACATCACTATTGGAGCTACAAATTTGGAAATTGGTGGCTTACAGATGATTTTTAAAGTCATAATTATAGAGGAGGTTACGTAGGGTGTTGATAAGAAAATGAGCAAAGAGGTTGAGAAGTGAGCATTGTGTACCATGAATCAGAAAGTATGAAGGTGTTAAGGACACAGCATAGGCACCTGGAAAGGAGCTACTGGACTTGGAAGGAGATTCAGGAGATTGTCCCAACATCAAGTGAAGCAAGAGTTTTATGTTGAAGGGCTCAGATTTTTTTGTGGAGTACTGGAACTTGAAGTTAGCATGTTCCCCTTCTCTTTGTGAATATTATTCTAAACCAACAAAGAGAACGAGGAATGTACACAAGATTTTTTTATGAAAATAGGACACAACTGAAACTTCATTGCAAAAAACTAAAAGCCTTCAGAAGCAGCAAATTATAAAGCAGAGGTATGTGCACCAGAAAATGAAGGTAGAATGCCAGTTAACCCAGAAGGAGCTAAATAGAAATGGAAATATTGTGGGTACATCCTGGGTTGACAACCAGATGTCTTAAACCTGCAGAAAAGGGGTGCACAGTGTGGTAAAATGGAGTTTTTTGAGAAGCAGAGGCAGTGATGTTAAATGAGAAATTTGTAGTAAGATGTCTTTATCTACTGTGTGGGAGAGGAGATGTTTTATCTGAAAAATTTCCAGATGTCTATAGCCTTTTTGTAGGGAAGAATGAAAACTAAATGAACAATAGGGGCAAAATTCTGAACCTAAGCCAAATTTCTGTTTAAAGGAAAGAAAATTGGTTTTCTGCTGAACCTGAAAGTACCTGATCTAATAAAGTATTACCATACTCAAATCAGAATAAGAAGGGGAAAAAGTACTATGTGATTCCCACTGTTGTTATAAGAATAAAATAGAGAAATAAAATAGGGTAAACATGTGTCAGATGATAAGCACTTGGTTGAAAATTATGACCAAGCTTAGGTGAAAGTTTTACCAAATATTTTCTTATGAATGAAAAATAAAGAAAATTGAACATTAGAAAATATTTTAATACAATTTATTACATTATGGTAGTATGTAGGAAACATGTATACTTATAAATCCAATTTCCATTACTCATTTTTGTACAATCCTATGCCATGAGAATATGAAAAATCTTCTTTATCTTTACATGCTCATTTAAGCAATACTTATGTGTGGCTTATGGATATGGTAATTTTTTCTTATTTTAGATGTTCAGATAGTTGAAGTTCTAATTACAAAAAGCCAAGAACGTCATGATACACATTTGCAGGATGTTGTAATTACCAACAGCAATACATCAACTGAGGAGAAAATTGAAATAGAACAAGCATTTCATTTGCGCTCAAACCATATTTCAAGTTCAGTTATAAATAGTGAAAAGTATTTAGGAATGAGGTGTAAAGAGTTCAATGTATGTTGGAATGCACTTCCTCCTAGAGAGGCTGATTGGATGCATGCTGGAGAGAAATCTGGTGAAGGTAATATAACTGGGAAATTGTGGCGATATTGTGAGCATCTGAATCATCATTCCAAGATTCATGCTCAGCAGCAGGCTTTTGAATATAGTGGACAATGGAAATCCTTCAACACAGCGCCAATATTATTGGAACAGAAGAAAGTGTATATCGGTGAGATGTCCTGTAAATTTGATTATGGGAAAGTCTTTCATAAGTCAGTTGTTCTTGCCAAAGAGATAATTCCGGTATCAGAGAAATCTTCTCAGTTTGACATATGTTGGAGAAAGTTCTATGAAAATTATGAACTCACTGAACAGGAGGAAATACACACAGAAGAGAAACCCTATAAATATAGTGAATGTGATAAATCATTCATGAAGAAATTCCCCCTTACAATCCATAAGAGAACACATACAGGGGAGAAGCTATATGTGTGTAATGAATGTGGGAAAACCTTTCACAAGTCCTCAAACCTCTGCAAGCATCAGAGAATTCACACAGGTGAGAGACCATATGAATGTAGCGAATGTGGAAAAACCTTTCATGAGAAGTCAAACCTCAACATGCATAAGAGAATTCACACAGGTGAGAAACCATATGAATGTAAAAAATGTAAGAAAGCTTTCAGCCAGCAATCACACCTCAGTGTACATGACAGATCTCACACAGGTGAAAAACCATATGAATGTAAAAAATGTAAGAAAGCTTTCCGGCAGAAGTCACACCTCAGC
>NW_007738968.1:20456-20915 GCF_000696425.1 Galeopterus variegatus
GAATGTAAAGAATGTAGAAAAACTTTCTACCGTAAATCACACCTCAGTGAACATCAGAGAATTCACACAGGTGAGAAACCCTATGAATGTAAAGAATGTGGAAAAACTTTCTACCGTAAATCAAACCTCAGTGTACATCAGAGAATTCACACGGGTGAGAAACCATATGAATGTAGTGAATGTGGAAAAACCTTTCACAGGAAGTCACACCTCAGCATGCATCAGAGAATTCACACAGGTGAGAAACCATATCAATGTAGTGAATGTGGGAAAACGTTTCATGAGAAGTCAAAACTCAGCAAGCATCAGAGAGTTCAAACAGGTGAGAAACCATATGAATGTAAAGAATGTAGAAAAACTTACTCCAGCAAATCATGCCTCAGTGTACATCAGGTAACTCACACAGGTGAGAAACCATATGAATGTAGTCAGTGTGGGAAAACCTTTCACAGGAAGTCA
>NW_007738968.1:21245-23440 GCF_000696425.1 Galeopterus variegatus
CAGAGAATTCACACAGGTGAGAAACCATACAAATGTAGTGAATGTGGGAAAACCTTTCATGAGAAGTCACTTCCTCAGCAGGCATCAGAGAATTCACACAGGTGAGAAACCATACAAATGTAGTGAATGTGGGAAAACCTTTCACAGGAAGTCACACCTCAGCAGGCATCAGAGAATTCACACAGGTGAGAAACCATATCAATGTAGTGAATGTGGGAAAACCTTTCATGAGAAGTCAAACCTCAGCAAGCATCAGAGAGTTCAAACAGGTGAGAAACCATATGAATGTAAAGAATGTAGAAAAACTTACTCCAGCAAATCATGCCTCAGTGTACATCAGGAAACTCACACAGGTGAGAAACCATATGAATGTAGTCAGTGCGGGAAAACCTTTCACAGGAAGTCAAACCTCACCAGACATCAGAGAATTCACACAGGTAAGAAACCATATGAATGAAAAGAATGTTCAAAAATTTTCTGAAGTACAGCAGACTTCAATGTACATCGCAGAACACACATAGGTGAGACACCATATGAGTATAAATAATGTACAAAATCTTTCTACCATAACTTGGATCTCAATAAACATAAGAAAAGTCACACATAGAAAAGGCCCTATGAATACAATGAGTGTGAAAAAAACCTTCAAACGTAAGTCAATCTTAAGCATTCATCAGAGAATTCACACAGGTGAGAAACCATATCAATGTAGTGAATGTGGAAAACCTTTTCACCAGAAGTCAAACCTCAGCAAGCATTAGAGAATTTATACATGTGAGAATCCAGATGAATGTAAAGAATATAGGAAGCCTTTCTACAGTAAAGCAGACCTCAGTGTACATCAAAGAACTCACACAGTTGGGAAACCATATGAATGTAATGAACGTAGGAAATCTTCCTACCAGAAATCAAACCTTACTAGTCATGAGCACACTTCAGGATTCATCAGAGAACTCATGTAAAAGAGAAAACCCATGAATGTACAGCTGTTCATTCATATCCACAGGGGATTGGTTTCAAAACTTTCCATAGATACCAAAATCTGTGGATGCTCAAGTCTTATATGAAGTTTTGAGCTATTGTGTAACATTCTGCTCTACAATTTTACATTCTGTCTCGATTACTTATATTATTGAATACATTAAAAACAATATAAGTAGTGGTGGGTTTTTTGGTATATTTTGTATTGCCATACTTTCTTTTTTTCAAATATTTTTGACCTATAGTTGGTTGAATCCATGAATGTGAATCTTGTGGGTATGGAAGGCTGCTTGTAATGAATGTAGAACATCTTTTGTTAGAAGTCACATCTAAGGGGCCGGCCCGGTGGCGCACTGCTGTAGTGTGCCACTTAGGAGTATGGTGGCGCTCCCACCGAGGGTTCAGATCCCACATACAGACCAGTTCCAGCTCACTGGCTGAGCGAGGCACGGGAGCAACACCGAGGGGTGCGATCCCGTTGCCGGTCCTGGTCCGGTATGGGGGCAACACTGAGGGTTGCGATCCATTGCCAGACACGGAAAAAGACAGAAAGGAAAAAAAAAAAAAAGAAGTCACATCTAAGCAGACATCAGAGAACTCACATAAGGGAGAAATACTGCATGGCAAAGACTAGCTATTTTTTTTTCAGAAACACAAACACACACACACACACACAAAAAAACCCACTGTCTTTTGTACAGACAGCTTTTTCAGCAATGGTGCTGAGAAAATTGTATACACTTGCAGAAAGATAAAGTTGAACCCCTCACTCAAATCAGACCCATTCACAAAAGTCTTCAAAGTAGATCTCTTATTGTTTGTAGGAGATAAAATTATAAAACATAGAGAAATAATGGAGTAAATATTTGTAATTATAAGCTAGGTAACAATTTCTTAGAAATTACACCAAAATCACATTCTAGAGAAGGAAATAAAAAGATAAACTGCATTTGATAACATTTTGACACTTATGTTTTTCAAATGAGGTCATAAAGAAAATAAAAAGACAAGTCAATTAATGTAAAAATTTTTTTACTTATTTATCTGTGTGAGGGGTATATTTCAGAATAAAGATGAAATGCTTAAAAGTCAATAATAGACAATCAAGTTTTTAAAATGGACAAAGGATTTAAATACATATGTCTACAAGGAAGATATGCAAATTGTCAATAAGTACTTGGAAATATGAACATTATTGTGATTAAAGAAATCAA
>NW_007738968.1:24086-29123 GCF_000696425.1 Galeopterus variegatus
CAAAATAACATACAAAATCACCAGAAAAAAAAATAAGAAAATGGCAGTAACAACTCTGTGTAACCAATAATAACCCTAAATATAAAAGGATTCAATGCCTTAATTAAAATATACTAAGAGGAATGGAAATCATTATGTCAAAGGGATACCTGTACCCCAATGTTTATTGCAGCATTACTTATATAACAATTGCACCAGCCCAAAGGTCCATCATCAGATGAGTGGATAAGGAAAATATGGTATGTCTACACAATGAAATGCTACTGTACTATAAAAAGAATGAAATGCTACCATTCGCAGCAACATAGATGGACTTAGAAAAAATTATATTAAGTGAAATAAATTAGGCACAGAAAGAGAAATGCCACATGTTCTCACTTATTTGTGGGAGCTAAAAATCAATCAGTCCATAACTATACAAACAGTGGGCAGGGGTTGTTGGGGAAGAAGACAACAATCAAAATTCCTTGAACTTGTTAAGACAAGTGAACAGGTAATGTTGATGGGGGAGGGGGAAGAGGGAAAAGAGAGGAATTGGTAAAGGAACACAAAAATCGCTACATTGTATATCAATAAATAAAAATAATAAAATAAAATACACAAAGTGGCTGAATGGATTATAAAACAAGAATCCACAATATAACGTGCACAAAAACTTACCTCACCTATAAAGACACACACTGTCAGAATGTGGAGGGACGGAAACAGATATTTTATCAAAATGTAAACCAAAAAAGAGCAGGAGCAGCTATACTTATCTCAGATAATACATACTTTAAGCCTAGGAAACTTAAAAATAGAAAAGATCAGGAAGGTTATTATATAATGATAAAAAGATCAATTCAACAAGAAAGTATATACAGACCCATTTTAGTCCGTTTTGTGTTGCTGTAACAGAAATATCTGAGTCTGGGTAATTTATAAAGGAAAGACGTTTATTCGGCTTATGATTCTGAGACAGCTGCATCTGACACGGGCCTCAGGCTGCTTCTACTCATGGTGGAAAGTGGCAGGCAGCCAGCGGGTACAAGCAGATCACATGGTGACAGGAAGCAAGAGAGAGAGATAAGGCACCAAGGTCTTTTTAAGCAACGAGTTCTTATGGGAACTAATAGAGTGACAACTCACTCATTAATCCCTCCTCCCCCAGGGAGAGCATTAATCCATTTATGAGGGATCCGCTCCCGTGACTCAATCAGTTTCCAACACTGCCACATTGGGGATCAAATTTCCACATGGGTTTTGGAGGGGATCCAAACTCATCAACACATCCAAGCTCCATCATTTTGCCCCTGGCCCCCCAAGATTAATGTCACTCCCACACAAAACATACAATCATTCTATCCCAATAGTCCCAAAAGTCTTAGCTTGTTCCAACACCAACTTAAATGTCCAAAGTCTCCTCTGAGAACAAAAGCAAAAGTCCTTCCAGCTGTGACCCTGAAAACAAAACCAAATTTATCTACTGCCAAGATACAATGGTGGAACAGTCAATGGGTACACATTCCCATTCCAAAAGGGAGGAATAGGACAAAAGAAAGGAAAAACAGGTCCAAAAGAAGTCCGAAACCCAGCAGGGCAGGCATTAAATCTTAAAGCTCCAAAATAATGTTCTTTGACTGCAAGCCCTGCATCCTGGGCACAAAAGGGCATCAGGGTCCCCAAAGCATCAGGCAGCCTTGTTCCCACAGCTCTAACAGGCACAGCCCAGTGGACCACGCTGGTGCCTATGGCTTTTCCAGGATTGCGTTGTATGTTGCCAGTAGCCCTGAAGTTCTGGTGTCCTGGCAGTAGCCCTGCTGCATTGGTTCTACTAGACATTTCCCTGGTGGGGGTTCTCTGTGGGGGCTCCAACCCCACTTTTCTGCTTGGCATTGCTCTAGAAGATGGCCTCTGTGGTGGCTCTGCTCCTGTGGTAAGTCTCTGCCTGGGCTTCCAGGCTTTTCCATACCTCCTCTGGAATCTGGGTGGAGGCTGCCATGACTCCATGGCTCTCACATTCTGCTGGCTGCACACTTAACACAGCATGGACACCAGTGAGGTTTCCTCTACTCTCCAGGGCTGCTGCACAAACCTCACTTGGGGCTGTTCCAGCTGGAGCAGCTGGGATGCAGGGAGCGGGATCCTGAGGGCAGCTGCACCCCAGGTTTATCCTCCAGGATAACTCAGTCCTTCTAGGCCTCAGGGTCTGTGATGGGTGGGGCACCCTTCCAGATTCTGAAATGCCTGCAGGGCTTTCCTCTCATTTTCTCCACTACTAGCATCTGGCTGCCTCACTGCCAAGATAATGTCTTTAGCAACCAGTGTATCTGCTTCACCCTTGCATTGTTCTCTGGCTCTCTGCTTCTTTACCGCATGGCCAGGCTGCAAATTTTCCAAAACTTTATGCTTTGCTTCCCTTTTAAATTCTGGCTTTACACCATGACTTTGACGCCATAAGTCAGAATAGGCTCTTTAAAGAAACCATGAAGCTTCCTTAACGCTTTGCTGCTTGGAAATTTCTTTGGCCAAATGCTCTGGTTCACAACTCTCAAGTTGCAACTTCCACTAAGTCCAAGGACAAGGAAACAATACAGCCAGGTTCCTTGCTATGGTGTAGCAAGGGTTATCTTTTGTCCAATTCCCAATACGTTCCTCATTTCTACCTGAGACCTCACCATCCACATGGCCTTTACTGTCCATGTTTCTATCAGCATTCTGCTCGCCATCACATAAGTCTCTAAGACATTCCAAACTTTCCCTCGTCTTTTTCTCTTCTTCTAAGTCCTCCAAACTCCTCCAACCTTTGCCCTTATCCAATTCCAAGGCTGTATCCACATTTTCAGGTATCTGTTTAGGAACACCCCACTCCTCAGTACCAATTTTCTGTTTTAGTCTGTTTTGTGTTGCTATAACATAAAAACTGAGGCTGGGTAATTTATAAAAGAAAGAGGTTTATTTGGCTTATGATTCTGGGACAGCTGCATCTGGCAAAGGCCTCAGGTTGCTTCTACTAATGGTGGAAAGTGGCATGCAGCCAGTGGTACAAGCAGATTACATGGTGACAGGAAGCAAGAGAGAGAGATAAGGGGCCAGGGTCTTTTTAAGCAATGAGCTCTCATGGGAACTAATAGAGTGACAACCCACTCATTAATCCCCCCTCCCCCAGGGAGACCATTAATCCATTCATGAGGGTCCTGTCCTCATGACTCAATCAGTTTCCAACACTGCCACATTGGGGATCAAATTTCCACATGAGTTTTGGAGGGGACAACACATCCAAACTTCATCAACACCTAACTCTGGAACACCCAGTTATATGACAAATTATTAGACCTAACAGGTGACATAGACTTAAACTCAATAATATTTGCAGACTTTAATACCCCACTTTTAGTGAAAGGCAGATCATCCAGACAGAAAATTAACCAGGACACCTTAGAATTAACCTCTAGTACAGGCTGACTGACTTTAATAGACTTTTACAGAATATATCATCCAACAGGTGCAGAGTACATATTCTCAGTGGCAAATGAAACAATCTCGAGAACAGACCACATGATAGGACACAAAACAAGTACTAACAAATTTTTGTAAAATTGAAATTATACCTACTATCTTGTCTAACCACATTAGAATAAAGCTAGAAAATCAATAACAAAAGGGTTTCTAGAAACCGTAAGAAATACATGGAAATTAAACGATATGCTCCAAATCAATGAATGGATCAAGAAAGAAAATAAAAAGGAAATAAGAAAATTCCTGGAGACAATAGAAAATGAAAACAACATCCCTGTCCCTATAGGATACACTGAAAGCAGTTCTAAGAGAGAAGTTGTATAGGAATAAACACCTACATCAGAAAAGAAGAAAAACTCAAATATAACAACCCAATATTACACCTTAAGGAGCTAAAAAAATAAGATCAAGGTGGAGGCCCCAGGTTGAACAACTTGTTAATGAATTACTAAGCATTTAATAATGGGAACACAAAAATGTAGATTCTGGCTTAGGTGAGAAGCTATCGTGGCCCACCCCATGATGCCATGGAAGATATGCACAAATGACCCCAACAGTCAGTGTGCCCACACCCAGACATTGCCTGGAGCTGAGGGCAGCATCAGTCATGAACAAAGGGGGAAAGAAAAGGCTTATTAGCACCAGGTTACAGAAGAGCAGGAGGCCAAGACCCATGCCAGTGGGGCAGTGGGAGATCACACTGTGCATGAACCCAGGGTCTAAGCCCACTGGCATATGCCACATTTTCTTATCAGACAACTTTCAAAACACAAATCCAAGTTAAATTTATTAAACATTTAAGAAAGTAATCATAGATCATTAAACTCCATATGTGGGACCATTTTGTGAGCAGCAGAGCAACTGAACTTGTCACACAACCATGGAGATGGCCATACATCTCTGTTTCAATAGAATGGTCCAGTCTTATTTACAACCAATCCACAATATGTGAGGTCCAGTCTTATTTACAACCAATCCACAATATGTGAGGCTCCACATGTGAACATATTGTATATTTGATAGAATGTAGTTTAACTTTCTGATGTGAGAAATGGTCTCTCTTTTCAATTTAAGTTGTTGTTTTCTTTGTCCTTGTCAAATGCACATCATTTTATAATTTCATGGGATATTTTCTCTTTTCTAGATTTAATTTTTTGCAGGGGATTGTAATTTGCTTTTTGGATATTATCTTCTTAGCTCTTCTCCATTCTCCTGCAAAGCTTCCATCTATCTTTTCACTTTAAAAAATACTAGACATTTTGGGCCGGCCCGGTGGCGCACAGCTACAGTGCGCCGCTTGGGAAGCATGGCAGTACTCCCGCCGAGGGTTCGGATCCCACATACAGACCGGCCGCTCACTGGCTGAGCGAGGTGCGGGCGTGACACTGAGGAATCCCGTTGCCGGTCCCGGTCCGGTGCAGGCGCGACACTGAGGGTTGTGATCTGTTGCCGGTCGCGAAGAAAGTCAAAAAGGAAATAAATAAATAAATAAATAAATAAATAAAAATACTAGACATTTAAAATCTAAGCTACTAAAAT
>NW_007738968.1:29664-31119 GCF_000696425.1 Galeopterus variegatus
ATAAAAATTATATACATTCAAGGAGTACAATATGTTGTTTTGATGTATGTATACATTTTGACATGATCACCATGATCAAACTATGTAATGTATCCATCTCTTCATGTAGTTAGCCTGTGTGTGTGTTGAGATGGAGAAAAGGTGATAGAATTGAGAGTTACATGGAGCAAGAACAGATCCCGAATACCCAAGGTAATCCTGAGAACTTAAATAAATAAATAAATAAAGTCAGAGGTTTTGCATTACCTGACTTCAAATTATACTACAAAACTATAATTACCAAAACAGCATGCCACTGGTATAAAAATGGACAGAGGGACCAATGAAACAGAATGGAGAACTCAGAAATCAACTCATGTTTATAGCCAACTGATCTTTGAGAAAGGCACCAGGTATACACATTAAGGAGAGGACTGCTTCTTCAATAAATGATGCTGGTATAACTGGATATCCATGTTAGAAGAATAAAACTTGAGCTGTACCTCCTGCCATATACCAAAATCAACAAAAATTATACATCTAACAAGGCATTAATATCCAGAATATAAAATGAACTGAAATAACAGTAAAATAACAAGCAAACCATCTTTTAAAAAATGGGCAAAGGAGCTGAATAGACATGTCCCAAAGGAAGACATACAGAAAACCAACAGGTACGTGAAAAAATGCGCAACAGCGCTAATCATCATGGAAATGCAAATCAAAACCACACAGAGATATCATCTCTTCCCAGTTAGTCTGACTATCATAAAAAGACAGAGAATAAGAAATTTTGGCAAGAAAGCAGAGAAAGAGTAACCCTTCTACACTGTTGGTGGGACTATATATTGGTGCAGCCACCATGGAAAATAGGATGGAGGTTCTTGAAACAACTACAGATAGAATTGCCTGATGATCTAGCAGGGTTTATACCCCCCAAAATGGAAATCATCATGTTGAAAAGATACCTGCACTCCCATGTTTATCAAAGCTCTATTTACAATAGCCAAGAGTTGGAATCAACTTAAATTTCCATCAACAGACAACTGGATAAGGAAAATATGGCATATATACTCAATGGAATACTACTCAGCCATAGAAAAGAATGAACTTCTGTCATTCGCTGCAGCCTGGATGAGCCGGGAGAAAATTATGTTCAGTGAAATAAGCCAGGCACAGAAAAAGGAATAATGCTTATGCTCACTTATAAGTGGGAGCTAATTAAAAAATAAATATCAAAGAAAAAGAAAAAGAAGAAAACAATTACAATAATGTGTTCATCATTCAGGAGAACAGGATTGTGATTACTAGAGGCTTGAAAGGGGGAGGAGGGGAGGAGCGTTAGCATGAAACTGGTTAATAGACGAAGAATAATTATGTTTTATAACATAAGTGTGTGAATTATGTTGATTTTGTCATCACATATTGTACACGGGTATTGATATTCAACTCTGTAACTCACAAATATGTACAATC
>NW_007738968.1:31541-32246 GCF_000696425.1 Galeopterus variegatus
GGGAGAAAATCATTGTTGAGATGCATGAGTCAGGCTGGTTCTATTTGGTGGTTACACACGTGGGTTCCCTTTGTAGTAATGCATAGAGCTTTACGTGAGTGCTCTATGCATATATTTTGATATGAATGTTATACATTGTTAAAATTTCTAAATATTACATACTTGCACAAAACTTCTAACTCAATATCTCAAAATAACAGCAGTGTTTTGTTCTGTTTTGTTTTAAGGTACAACAAGTTCATTCATGGCATCATCAGATAGGTTTCAACATTCTAAGATGTTTATTCATGTCTTGACCCTTGGGTAATCCTCTAGGGCCAAGGACAAATAGTAAATTAAGAAGTTTGCCTTTAATCTTTCCCCTCCAAATCCAAACTCAGAGGGACGAGGGCATGGATAGATCTTAGAACACGGTGTTTCTTCGTTCTGGGACCCATTTTTCTTGCTTTGCTGTCTGATCATTAGGAAGGTAAATGAGCCCACACCAAGCAGCAGATGGCAAGCAGTGGTTTCTCCTTAGACCCTTCCTGCTTGCAGCCCTGTGCTGTCTGTCTGGGCACCACCTCTCCCACCCTTGGGCCTGAGGAGAGATGTTGGTGGGAAGCAGGTGTGCCCTCACCTCTTACCTAGAAGGGGGTTTCAGTTCCTTCACCCCCCTGATATCAGGAATATCAGAGCTCTCAGAGCTGCACTTGCAACGTGGCA
>NW_007738968.1:32930-33984 GCF_000696425.1 Galeopterus variegatus
CCAAAACCTGTCACTCTGGCCTCATTCAGCAACGTGTCTGCGCTTACCTCCTGCCACTCAAGGCCTGAGAGGGGCGGGGCCTGAACCTCTGTCCAATCAGGTAACAGCCAGGGAGGGCCTTCCACAGCAAACCATTTTTTCAAGTACCTGTTGGTTTTCTGTATGTCTTCCTTTGGGACGTGTCTATTCAGCTCCTTTGCCCATTTTTTAAAAGATAGTTTGGTGGTATTTCTGTCTCTGGTGCTGGCGGAGCTCCGCGGGTCTCCACAGCTCCCTGTCCTCTGCCCCTGGAGGCCCAGGTGACTACGCCATGGCCTCTGTCGCCCTGTGACCTGCAGGTACTGGGAGATCCTCGGGGAGGAAGCAAGGACAGTCTGGATGCTGGGAAATGATGCGTGTATTTTGGAGGGTCCTCTGTCACGGAAGGGGGCTGGTCGGAACCGGTCCCCTATGGCCACGGGGTGGGCACTGGGTGGCAGCCGAGATCCCCTGGGTGTTATGTCTCATCTCTTCATGGCGACCTCGGGAGTCGGGAGCCCTCTGTGGGCAGTTCCGCGCCAGCGCCCCGCGTCTCCTCAGATTGTGGTGACAGCGGGCGGGTCATCTGGAGAATCCCCACGCGGTGTGCGGTCCAGGACAGAAGGGGATGAAGTCGCTGGGGTCTCCAGTCCCTCCTTTCTACTGTTAAAAATTAAACTGAGGCTTCGTTAAAATGTTGGAGAGTTTATTTAAGCAAACAGTGATTTATGATTGGGAAGCACCAGCCATGGGATGTGGTTTCCGGTCCACGGGAGGGTCTTAAGGAAAAGTGTCTGTAAGGTGTGGGTGGGAGCAAAACAGCAGATAATTGATTGGGTGCACTAGTGCAGTCTCCTTATTTGCACTATTTGGGTGGAAATTTCCTGGTTGTGTAATTAGAGGTTAATTTGTGGTTCCTGGTTGCTTAAGCGTAAATATTCTTTTTCTCAAAGTTAGTAATTTACGAGAAATGCGTATGAGTTAGATTTCAGTTTCCTTAGGGACCTACAGCCCCTTCGCTCTTATTGCCTAGTTT
>NW_007738968.1:39261-40362 GCF_000696425.1 Galeopterus variegatus
TCTGGCGCTGGCAGGGCTCCGCGGGTCTCCACAGCTCCCTGTCCTCTGCTCCGGGAGGCCCCGTTGACTACGCCATGACCTCTGTCACCCTGTGACCTGCAGGGACTGGGAGATCCTCGGGGAGGAAGCAAGGACAGTCTGGATGCTGGGAAATGATGCGTGTATGGGGAGGGTCCTCTGTCACGGAAGGGGGCTGGTAGGAACCGGTCCCCTACGGCCACGGGGTGGGCACTGGGTGGCAGCCGAGATCCCCTGGGTGTTCTGTCTCATCCCTTCATGGCGACTTCGGGAGCCCGGAGCCCTCTGTGGGCAGCTCCACGCCAGCGCCCCGCGTCTCCTCAGATTGTAGTGACAGCGGGAGGGTCATCTGGAGAATCCCCACGCGGTGTGCGGTCGGGACAGAAGGAGATGCAGTCGCTGGGGTCTCCAGTCCCTCATTTCTACTGTTAAAAATTAAACTGAGGCTTCGTTAAAATTTTGGAGAGTTTCTTTAAGCAAACAGTGNGAACAATTACCTCCCGCTCTGCTATAAAAAAATCTTTGTGCCTCACCTCCTAGTATCCTCCTTAGGCAGAGACACCTCATCAAAAATTTTTGTCTAATCTCTTTTGAGGGCTGGCTGGTATGGGGATCTGAACCCATGACCTTTGTGCTATAAGGCTGTGCTCTTACCCTCTGAGCTAACTGGCCAGTCCAAGAATATCTTTTTCAGAGAGGTTCCTCTTTGGAAACTTGACAGACAGCTTCAATACCCAAGAAAGGAAGATAGGAGGATGGTGTGTCCTCAGCCACCCTCTTATCCTCCTGTCCTGGGTATTGAAACTGTCTGGGGCTGACACAAGGTGCCCACAGCAGCCATATCTCTTGGATTGTCTAGTGGACATCAGACCCTGGGTCATCTCCTCTCAGAGGACAGCCTGATGTGTGGGGGTGGATTGAGCTTCTCAGGGGAGCAACTGGTTGTCCTGGCACTTGATGGGAATCTCCTGGCAAGCCCTTCACCTAAAAACATAACCCGTTAGACGTTAACCTTTTCTTTTCCTAACCCCAGTTTTATTCCTTGTAGACAAACTGGTGGTCAGCCAATCAGATGCTGGTATT
>NW_007738968.1:45578-46037 GCF_000696425.1 Galeopterus variegatus
TCCACAAGAGCAGACATTGTTGTCTTGTTTCTGATATTAGCGAGACAGCATTCAGTCTCTCAGCATCAAGTATGATGTGGGTTGTGGGTGTTTCATAGATGTCATATAGTATCTTGAGTAATTTCCCTTCTGTTTCTAGTTTATTGTTTTCATTGTGAAGGGATGTTGAACTTTTCAAATGCTTTTTTCTTTATCCATTCTAGATATTAACACCTTGCCAGGGCCGGCCCCGTGGCGCACTCGGGAGAGTGCAGCGCTGGGAGCGCAGCGATGCTCCTGCCGTGGGTTCGGATCCTTTATAGGACTGGCTGGTGTGCTCACTGGCTGAGCGTGGTGTGGGCAGCACCACACCAACTGTTGCAATCCCCTTACCGGTCACGAAAAAGACAAAAAAAAAAAACACCTTGCCAAATATATGATTTGAAAATTTTTCTACCATTCTATGTGTTACCTTTTCAC
>NW_007738969.1:0-5633 GCF_000696425.1 Galeopterus variegatus
GAGAGAGGGGGGCATGTGTCCAGATCTAGCAGGAGGAGGCTATTGTAGTTATCCAGATTCTTGTAAAGATCAAGAAAAATGGTGCACTTTTGGGGGAGCTTTAGGAACCAAAGTTTTTTGAAGCTTGTGATGATTTAAAAATATGTTCTGAGAAGGCCAGTAATATAAAAGATAATCCTACATTTTTTGTTTGATTATTTGGATCGTTGACTATGTCATTCAGTGACAGAGGAATATGGAAATAACAATAACAATTTAGGAAGAGGGAAATAAAAAAACAAAATAGATATAGAAATTTTTATTTAACAAAGCAAGTGTTGGCATATAACAACTAAATTCTCCTTTATCTGTTTTTTTTTTTTGTTTGTTTGTTTGTTTGTTTTGGGTTTTTTTTTGTCCTTTTTGTGACCAGTAAGGGGATTGCAACCCTTGGCTTGGTGTCGCCCACACTGTGCTCAGCCAGTGAGTGCACCGACCATCCCTATATAGGATCCAAACCTGCGGCAGAAGAGCCGCTGTGCTCCCAGCGCCACACTCTCCCAAGTGCGCCATGGGGTCAGCCCTATCTGTTTTGTTTTTTAAAAAATTTGGAGTAATGTCTGCATATCCATAATGATGCCAAAAATTATACTGATCATACATAGAAAAAAACAGTATTGTTGCCTTGACTATATATATTCCATCCTACTGTACTTTTCATTCTAACGTTTTTGAAGTTGAGATACATCTGACACTAAATGATCAACATTACTACCGTAGTAATATTTTAAAGTATTTATTCTCTTTTCTGTTATTTTCTTTTGTTCCTGAGGAGCTATTCTTAAATCCATGACGTATTTTGGAAAATATAGCAATAAGAACAAAGAAAATTATTTATAGATCAAATTATTTAAATAAATATGTATTGACCATAGAAATCACCAACTCAATTTGTTGAGATACTGTTTTGAAGAACACATTTAATAGTAATATATCTATAATTAAAGAAAATATGTTATTTTAAGCTATGATTATACTTGGAAAGATTTAAAAACAACCCATATGTTCATTATTATATAATGTTTGAGAACATGTTTAAAAATATTTTAATAACAAGGAAATAGGTCTATATTTTATTTTCTGCTGTTTGGACAATGTTCAGCTCCTTTAAAAAATATTTTGATAAGCAGCATTTCCCCAATGCATAGGGCTACCACGAGTCTGCTAAAATCATCCTAATGCAGAGGAGATCCAATAGTCAATACTGTCTTTTTTCTGTAATCACAGCAGTTTTGGTTTTATACAACTATTTGATTTGATTTAATATGATTAAATAATGATCATATGGATCTACTATTTCCAGGCACCAACCTAAGTGTTTTCTGTGAGTTAAGTCATTTAACGTACTACATATCTATTTTCATCATCCATGTTATACAGATAAGGAAGGCAAGGCACAGAGAAAGGTAAGGAATGAACCCATTTTTGCACAGTTCAAGAGTAGCAGAGTTAATAAGAGATAAAGAAAATTTCCTGTGAGTTCACCTTATTTCTCAAGATATAAGCTAGTTCTAGTGTACTCTGATGTTTTTCCAAAGTTAGAAATTTGCACAATATTCTTGAGATTTCCCTCTTCAACAAACTGTTCCCTTCTCTCAGTTTTATTTTATGCGAACTTGTACATAGTCTTTTCACCTTTCCATCAGTCTCAGTAGAAGGCCTTTCAACAGCTGATCTCTCCTCAGCATTCTTCAGTCTTGCCCTTCCAATATGACTTCAGCCTCATTCAATGAAATCATAATCTGACCTATTTTAAACAAACAAGACAAAAGTGAAGGCCAAAAAATATTAACTTTTCTTCTCCCTTCTTGAGCTATATATTATCTAGTCTTCTCCCACCTCTTGAGTAACTGTCCTCTATATTTCCATTCTTGAGTTTTCAGTCTTTCATTATCCTTGGAAATATGGCTTCCTCCTTCACTATTTCCAGACAGTCAAAGCAATCCTAAGCACAAAATAAATAAAATAAATAAATCCAGAGACATAACACTACCTGACTTCAAATTATGCTACAAACCTATAGTAACCAAAACAGCATGGTACCATCATGAAAATAAACACTCTAACCAATGGAGAAGAATAGAAGACCCAAAAGTCAACCCACATACTTACAGCCAACTGATCTTTGATAAAGGTAACAAGAACATACATTGGGGGAAAGACTTCCTCTTCAATAAATGCTGCTGGGAAAATGAGACATCCATATGTAGACAGATGAAACTAGATCCATACCTCTTGTCATATGCCAAAATCAACTCAAAAGGATTCAAGACTTAAATATAAGACCTGAAACTCTAAAACTCCTAAAAGAAAACATAGGGAAAACACTTCAGGATGTAGGTTTGGGCAAAGACTTTATGAACAAGACCCCAAAAGCACAGGCAACAAAAGAAAAAGTGAACAGATGGGATTATATCAAGCTAAAAAGCTTCTGCACAACAAAACAAACAAAACAGAGNTGTTTTTCCAAAGTTAGAAATTTGCACAATATTCTTGAGATTTCCCTCTTCAACAAACTGTGCCCTTCTCTCAGTTTTATTTTATGTGAACTTGTACATAGTCTTTTCACCTTTCCATCAGTCTCAGTAGAAGGCCTTTCAACCGCTGATCTCTCCTCAGCATTCTCCAGTCTTGCCTTTCCAATATGACTTCAGCCTCATTCAATGAAATTGCAATCTGACCCATTTTAAACAAACAAGACAAAAGTGGAGGCCAAAAAATGTTAACTTTTCTTCTCCCTTCTTGAGCTATATATTATCTAGTCTTCTCCCACCTCTTGAGTAACTGTCCTCTATATTTGCATTCTTGAGTTTTCAGTCTTTCATTATCCTTGGAAATATGGCTTCCTCCTTCACTATTTCCAGACAGTCAAAGCAATCCTAAGCAAAAAATAAATAAAATAAATAAATCCAGAGGCATAACACTACCTGACTTCAAATTATGCTACAAAGCTATAGTAACCAAAACAGCATGGTACCGTCATGAAAATAGACACTCTAACCAATGGAGCAGAATAGAAGACCCAAAAGTCAACCCACATACTTACAGCCAACTGATCTTTGATAAAGGTAACAAGAACATACATTGGGGGAAAGACTTCCTCTTCAATAAATGCTGCTGGGAAAATTAGACATCCATATGTAGACGGATGAAACTAGATCCATACCTCTTGTCATATGCCAAAATCAACTCAAAAGGATTAAAGACTTAAATATAAGACCTGAAACTCTAAAACTCCTAAAAGAAAACATAGGGAAAACACTTTAGGATGTAGGTTTGGGCAAAGACTTTATGAACAAGACCCCAAAAGCACAGGCAACAAAAGAAAAAATGAACAGATGGGATTATATCAAGCTAAAAAGCTTCTGCACAACAAAACAAACAAAACAGAGTGAAAAGACAACCAGCAGAATGGGAGAAAATATTTGCAAACTATGCATCTGACAAGAGATTTGTATCCAGAATATACAAGGAACTGAAACACCTTCACAGCAGAAAAACAAGTAACCTGATAAAAAATGGGCAAAGGAGCTGAATAGGCATTTCTCAAAGTAAGATACACAAATGGCCAATGGATCCATGAAAAAAATGCTCAACATCACTAAGCATCAGGGAAATGCAAATCAAAATCACATTGAGATATCATCTCAACCCAGTAAGATTGGCCATTATTAAAAGGACAGAGAATAACAAATGGTGGTGAGGATGCAGAGAAAGGGGAACCCTCCTACACAGTCGGTAGGATAGTAAATTAGTGCAAACATCATGCAAAATAGTATGAAGTTTTCTCAAACCACTACAAATTGAACTTCCATGCAATCCAGCAATCCTGCTGCTGGGTATACCTATAAAGGAATGGAAATCATCGTGTTGAAGTGTTACCTACACTCCCATGTTTATCACAGCTCTATTTACAATAGCCAAGAGCTGGAACCAACTTAAATGTCCATAGATGTGGGGGTGCTCCTGGGGTCCTCCCGCAGACCCAGAAAGAGAAGGAGCCGACAGGATTACCCCCTGGTTTTGGGACTGAGGGATCTAAGGGAAAGTGAGCCTGCTGCCAGCCAACCCAGCCCTGTGAAAGAGACACTCAGACATGGCAGGGGTTCTGTCAGGGAAGTTCCACTTTATTGCTGTTACAGTGCAATTTATATAAGCAAGCAAGTAGGGGCTTTCCATGAACTAACCAATCAGTTAAAGGATCATGTGGGCATGCATTTTGTACTAACATGTTGAGCATAGCAATCACGCAGGGTTCGCAGGATTCACGAGTGTGGAAATACTGGAGGACCAATAAAAACCTTTTGGAGCTGTCTTGGGTTACACCTCCCCTACTTCCCGTGGGCGCCATCTTCATCCTCCCCCCATAGGCACCATGTGGCTCACAGATAATGTTTGCTCCTAAAAAGGGGCCCAACATCTCCCCCTATTTTCTTTATAAAAAGAAGAACAACCCTGTAACGGGCAGTTGAAGGCAGCTAACCTCTCAACCTCATTGGCTTTTTTGTGACTGTGCCTGTTTTAGGTTGTCCACCTCTGAGGATCTTACCCATCATTGGCTAGCCGGCCACTTGTGGAGAGCCAGCAGAGCCCCTTAAAGATTACTGTGTATTTTTTAAAGGACCATATTGACCCAAGGGTTTTGGGTTTTTTTTCTTGGGCCACATTTTCTACCACTTGGGTGAGCATAGTTATGGATCTTAGATTTCATCAAATGAGAGCCATGATTTTAGTAAAAATTAAAGGACCAAACATTATCACTAATAGGAGGATTAAGATGGGGCCCACTAAGGCAGATATTAAGGTGGTAAGCCAGAGAGAACTGTTAAACCAAGATTGAAACCAGCCCTCATTGGCCTCTCTTTCTCTTTTACGTCTTTCAAGCCCTCTCTAACCTTTGTCATAGATTCTTTTACTATTCCAGAATGATCGGCATAAAAGCAACATTCTTCCCTGAGAGCTGCACATAAGCCTCCCTGTTGTAAAAATAGGAGGTCTAATCCCCTTCTATTTTGTAATACAACTTCGGAAAGAGAAGTTAATGATTCCAGCTTTGGAAAGAGAAATTAATTATTTTTGCAAATGGGTAATTGATGTTTCAAGCTTATCCAGATCTATGTCTATAGCCTCCCTTAAAGCTTGTGTATGGGTGTAAGTATATGCTATTTCAGCAGCCCCTACCCCAGTGCCTACAATCCCCAATAAAGTACTAATGGTAACAGCGGCCCCTAGTGTCCTTTTACTGCGGTGAGGAAAGTTACTTGTCCAACATTGAAACATTTCTTCCCCTTTATGCCATAATATTCAGGGAACAATATCTACTGATACACAAGTTTCATGAGCTAAGGATTGATTAAACACACAAGCAGTAAGCCCTGATTTGGTGCATATACATCACCCAAGGCTGGGTTTAGCCCAGGTGCTGTTGAGGATAATGGTATTGGAACAAAGGGAGGGGTTGTTTACACCAACACATAATCCTTTTCCCAACATATGTTGTATGGTTAAACCAGGATGGGTTCCGTTGTAATTAATGGCACACTGGGTGCTGTTAGTGGGGAGGATGGTTACGTTACTTAACTCCACAGCCTCAA
>NW_007738969.1:6143-30557 GCF_000696425.1 Galeopterus variegatus
GGGCTGGTGGTACCCCCTTTTTGTTTTTGTAATTGAGTTTTTAAAGTTTGGTGATAACGCTATATTATAGCTTGTCCCTGTGGATTGTATGGAACACCTGTGGTGTGGCGAATGTGCCAGCTTGAAAGGAACTCCTGAAATGCACGGCTAACAAAACAGGGGCCATGATCAGTTTTAATTTGATTGGGGAGTCCAAGTGTTGCAAAACATTGTAAAAGGTGACTTTGGGCATGTCGAGCCTTTTCCCCTGAGTGAGCGGTAGTCCAGCAGGCATGAGAATAGGTGTCAACAGTAACAAAAACATGCTTGAGCTTTCTAAAAGGAGAAAAATGAGTAACATCAATTTTCCATAATACGTTGGGTTTTAATCCCCCAGGGTTAACTCCTGGGGATTGTAAAGGGGGCACCTGTGAGTAAGGAAGGCAAAACTTACAAGTATGAACAATCTTTTTTAAATCTTTAATAGGGATTTGTGGGAAACGTTTATGTAGGCCCCTCCAATTTATATGAGTTAGGGCATGGAGATTAGATGCATCTTGTAAAGTTAAAACATGGGGGTTAGAAGAGGCTGTTTTGTCTGCTAAAAAGTTTCCTAGTGAAAGTAGACCCGGCAATTTTTGATGGCCTCTAAGATGTTGTATATAGATGGGTTGGACCCGTTCAAATAACAATGATTGGGCTTGTATCATAAGAGGCGTAATTGGGTTCTTATCTAAACAAATATGGGAATTAAGCAACCCCGGCAGCAAATTAGTAGCATACAAACTGTCAGAAAATAAATTTATGGGTTCTGAGACCTTATTAAGTGCTAGAACTATAGCTAAGACAAATTCCTTAAATTGTGCAGATCCTTCACAGGGCTCATAGTACTTTTGAGGGACAATGTTAGATGACAGTTGTTTTCCATGTAGCAAAAAGACAATAACAGCAGCCCCATGTTTACCCCCATCAGTGAACACATTATAGGCATCAGGCATGGGCTTGTGTAGAAATAATTGAGGTGCTCTCCAGTTTAAATGGCCAAAAGAAGTGACCCATTTATAAGGCCTGTAGTGACAATCAAGGATGCCAGAGAAACCCTCTAGTGCCAAGGCCATTCTAGGATTGTTTCTGTAGATCCATTCTAGGTCACTCGGTCGGTTTGGAACAATTATTTTGTTAGGTTCCCGTGCATAGCGTCGGAGTGCTATGTCCCTTCCCTTTTGTGTTAAGTTGGCCATTTGGTCTATATAGGTATAGACTCTAGGGGATCCCCCCAGAGATATATGAATCCATTGTAAGGGGTTTCCCTCTTGAACTAGGACCACCATGAGGATGGTGGGATCAGGCAGAATCCATAATTGCAGGTCTTTTGAGGGGGAGTATCTAGCAAGCTGAGCCTGGTTGAGGGAATTTTGAACCTCTTGTAAGAGCTGTTTATGTGCAACTGAAAGCAAGATTTTATCATGAGGCAGGCTGTCCCTTAATAGGTTAAAAAGAGGTCACAGCTGGCCCGTTGAAATGGGAATCCAGGGCTGTAGCCAATTAATTTCACCTGAAAGGCATTGTAAATCAACCAAAGAACAAGAATCTTGGATACAAAGTTGAGGTTTTAAAGGACTAAAGCCTTGTGAGGTTAACTGGGTACCTAAAATTTTAAAAGGTGGAACAACTTGGATTTTATCAGCTGCAACATGCAAGTTACCCTTTGTAAGGCACATTTGCAGGACTTTATATTCCTTGGCTAATTGGGAATTATTTAGGGCTCCTAAGATAATATCATCCATGTAAATGTACATTTCAACATGAGGGAGACTTTTGACAGTTTGGAGTACTTCATAAACATAGTTTTGGCAAAAGGATGGACTATTGGCCATACCTTGAGGCAAAACCACCCATTCAAAACGTTTATCTGGCCCCTTAAAGTTAGTTGAGGGAACCAAAAAGGCAAATTTTTCATAATCCTGTGGGTGTAAAGGAATGGAAAAGAAGCAGTCCCTAATATCTACAACCATGAGGCATAAGTTACTAGGGAGGGCCGGTACCCAAGGTAGTCCCCTTAGGGGGGTTCCCTGTAGCAACATTCTTTCATTAATTTTTCTAAGATCCTGTAACAGTCTTCATTTTCCTGAAGACTTTTTAATGACAAAAATAGGGGTATTCCAGGGGCTAGTGGATGGGCGAATATGTTTTAATTTTAATTGTTCTGCAATAAGTTCCTCAAGTGCTTGCAACTTATTAGCTGGGAGAGGCCACTGCTCCACCCAAATTGGGGGTCCCGGTTTCCAATGGAGGGGAGGGACCCGGGGGGCAGTGGCCTTTAGGATCGGGGGTGCACCTTCCATATCGTAAGTGGCTTTCCCTCACACATGTTTTGGAATTCGGGGCCCCCTCTATAATTTGGGCAAGAAGGGAGGTTGAACTGCTGCTGGTACTCCTCCTCATCTGAAATGTCATCATAAAATTCTTTATAATCAGTGGTGATATAGGCATCTGCTTGTCCCAGAATGTCATGGCCTAGGAGGTTTGCATTAAGTCCTGCGGCTATAAGAGGTTTGACTTCCCCTCTTGTGCCATCAGCATCTTTCCAGGGGAGCCAGCCAACAGCTTCTTTGGACTATTTCCTCTGACCCCCATTATTTGTGGTCCTGGGACCATCCTCCAGCTATTAGGAACTTCCTCCTCTCTAAGGACCATGCAGTCAGCTCCGGTGTCAATTAGGCATCGGAAATTTTTTCCCCCGATCATTATATCCATTTTGGGTCTTAACCCAGGCACAATAGGCACCGTCCAGTTAGTCCTTGCAGGTTTTGGGGCTTTGTTAACTCCTGTTAGCTCTGTGGGGGGTCGGTGTGAGTTGCATCCAGGTTTAGGTTGACTTAGAGGGTTTCTAACTTGTTGTGGTGGAAAATGGGGTCCCTCTTGGGATGACGGGGCAAGGGCTGCCCCTTTTCTAATTTAAAGGATTGCCAACCTTATCAAATTTAGATTTACAATCGGTGTTCCAGTGGTAGCCCTTTTTGCATCTTGGGCATGGGGTGGTGGGAGGTTTTCGGCCTTTTGGTTTTGAATTATTTTGGGGACAGCTATTTTTAAAGTGTCCCTGATCCCCACAGCCAAAGCAATGGCCTGTTTTATTACCAGAGATGCCATTTCCAGCAGAGGTCATAGTATTAAAGGCCTTAGTTATTGCCTTGGTGAGGGTGTCAGTTTGGGCTTGGAGGGCAGTAGCAATGGTGCGGGCCTGATGGCCTTGGGTCCCCACATCCCTAGAGGTGATAATCCACCTTTCTATGGATCAGTCCTTTTGACCCACGCAGGCCAATTTGTGATCTGATGTCATTCCCTCCCATACCAGCATTTTAACAAACTGGTCTCTTAGGGGCCCTAGGGGGAATTTCCTTTGTATGCTTTTTCTACCCTATCCAGGAAGGAAGGGAGGTCCTCATTGTTTCTCTGGGTGATGCCTGATGTGTGGCTCACAGATAATGTTTGCTCCTAAAAATGGGCCCAACACATAGATAGGTGACTAGATAATGAAAATGTGGCATAAATACACAATGGAATACTACTCTGCCATAAAAAAGAATGAAAGTTTGCCATTTGCAGCAACATGGATGACCTTAGAGAAAATTATGTTAAGTGAAATAAGCCAGATGTAGAAAGGAAAATACTGCATGTCCTCACTCATAAATGGGAGTTAAAAAAAAAGAAAAGAAAAGAAGATATTGTTTCCAAATCTCATGAGCATATTTCACTCCTTAGTTTACTCCATTTCTCTGCAGCATTTACCTTTGTAGGTCAATTCTTTTTTTCCTGAAAGTACATTGCCACCTGTCCTTTTATCCTCCTTTCTCTGCTCTAATCAAAGATGTACTTGCTACTTTCTGCAATGACTTTTTTTACTGTTCTCTCTCTTCCATTAAATGCAAGCCCTCTTTTAGGAGCTCTTTCTAACATTGCCAGAAAGAGCTCTATTAGCCACAGGTCTGATGATGCCTCATGTGTGTTTGAAAGCCATCGGGATACATTTCACCATTCTTAGTTTAGAACCAAAGCAATTGTGTGAGATTTTATTTTTCAAAGACAGTAATGTCAAAATATTCTTTCTTACATGCTATTTTTTACAGCATGTTATTGGCATTTACACATTGAGAGATGAGGTGTAGCTTCCCTTCTAAGAATATAAATTGGATTCAAGGACTCACTCCCAACAAATAGCCTGTGGCAAAATTAACACTGCATGACTTCTAAGTTTGGGTTATAAAAGGCAATACCCACCATTAGGACCCAGCATTTGCTTGTAGGGATTCTGGTCAGTGCTCCAGATGAGGGCTCAGCTGACATCCTGCATCAGCTGCCCACAACGTGAGTGTTGGCATTTTCAGATGATTCTGAGTGCTAATGCCGAATGGAGCAGAGATGAGTTGCCTCTGCCAAGCCCTGTCCACATCGTGGATTTCTGATAAGTAAATATTCTCACTGTTTTAAGCTACTAATTTTTGTAATTTTTTTCATACACAGAAATAAACAAAAACATTTCTTTTTTTTAATCTTTAGCCTAATCTGCCACTCTCATACTTAGCTCAAATTATATAAAATTGCACCATAAAAACACAGACACCATGTTTTTAGATCCCAAGACTTTTGGAAATTCTAATTAATTCTTTCTTGAACACCTTCCACTCACCCCATTTGGAGGGATTATAATTTAAAGCTCAATTTATGACAACTCTTCTCCACAACCCCCAGTTTGCATTAGAATTCCCTTCCCTTTTTTACCTTAACATCGAAGATAACACATGTTGTATCAATACAGAAATGAGTTAATAATCTGTAGGTATACTTCACTGCAATAGACCAAAATATGATCATTAAAATGATGTAGAAAAAATTATCTATTGCCTTTCTAGGAAATGTTAACCTTAATAACTAATATTAATTTCAGAATCTTAAATATGAGATCACAATAACAACTGCAGCACTGTTAACTCTACGTTTGTATTTTTTTTATCCTTTGGGGAAATATAGTTGATGATTCTACTCAAGAATTATAATGATACCATTTCAGACACATAGGAAGTAACTACAGCAGAGGCATTTTTGTTGTTATTTTCAAATTGTATTATTGAAGTAAACCATCTCCTGAGGCTTTTTGATGTATAGAAATGTTCTTCTTGCAGATTTGAGTTATGGATACAGATCTTGCTTTGTAAACTTAATCTCTACGCAGCTTTCTGTTCTGTCTGTGCTTTCAGTATCTCTCCACCCAACTCCACTTATCCTACTACCTTATCTATTCTCCCTGTGCATCTGCCTCCAATCACACTCTTTCAGGACCAGTCCACTTTCTTTCTTCTTTCTCCTATGAGTTCATACCCTCTGGGTACACCTGTGGCAAATTGTTCTGCTTCCTTTAACCATGACAGATCATTCACAGGGATCCAGGGAAAAGCCCTATGTCTCTAACATTCACAGCTGTTCTGTGAATTTAAAATTAATTGACACTGTGGTTCATAATATTTTTGTCATTTTTTTTTTTCAGTACAAAAGATATTGGTGTGGAGTCACTTTTTCACTTTTTTTTTTTTCAATAGAGGATTTTCTTTGGGTATTCACAAAATAATTGCAAAGAGCTTGTAGATTCAACATTACATATAAATCCCAAGGTTTTTTTTTTTGTATTTATGGAATGGTAAATTGTAAAAAGAAAGGAAAAAATAAATTGTTGAGTAAGGTTGTATATAATGTGAGGTGAGATTTCTGCATAATATGATATTTTTATTGAGTGCATTCTTACATTCATTTAAAATATAAATGATTAAAGAAACTATTGTGTTTTGTGATGATGTTCAGTTATCTTTGTGATAAGCGAAACAGCACAAAAGCAACTCTGAGATGCTCAGTAATTTTAAATGTAGCCAAAATTAATGTATAGCTATCAAACCTGGAGAATGAGAATCTTGAGAATGCTATTGGATAGATTTATCAGCAAATACAACAAAAGTATGATTTTAAAAGTAAGTATTCTGGCCCTATATCTTATGTTTCTCTTTTTATTACCATTTTATATGTCATTCTTTGGGGTTAGCCAAAAGTGTGACATCGAGAGTGATCATGTCTACTCTACAAAGTAAAAATAGACTTCTTAGCACATATTTATGCACAAGGCCCTATATCTTATGTTTCTCTTTTTATTACCATTTTATATGTCATTCTTTGGGGTTAGCCAAAAGTGTGACATTGAGAGTGATCATGTCTACTCTACAAAGTAAAAATAGACTTCTTAGCACATATTTATGCACAAATACCCTTTGTGTAAGACAAGGAAGGACTACAGAGGTTGCAGACACATTATTTTCTGTCTGATTTGAATAATCTCCTGAAATTATTCAAAAATTCCAAAACCTCTACTGAGAATTTCTTGGTATTTAGGACTTGAAATATTAATGATTAAAAATAATCCAAATGGGAAAATGAAATATTCTTGATAATAAAATGGCCTGTGCTACAAGAGGTAGATAACTAAATTAAAACTTTGGAGGCTTCATGCAAAGATATTGAGTTTTGCATGGACAATGGAAAATTTGTTCATTTAATTTTGAGCATATTTCTGCCCACATACAGAGGTACCCTGAAATTATTCAAAAATTCCAAAACCTCTACTGAGACTTTCTTGGTATTTAGGATTTGAAATATTAATGATTAAAAATAATCCAAATGGGAAAATGAGATATTCTTGATAATAAAATGGCCTGTGCTACAAGAGGTAGATAACTAAATTAAAACTTTGGAGGCTTCATGCAAAGATGTTGAGTTTTTCATGGACAATGGAAAATTTGTTCATTTAATTTTGAGCATATTTCTGCCCACATACAGAGGTATGTTTGTTTAGAACCGAGTAAGTCGACATGTAGTTTTTGCATCTTATAACTATTCACTTCTATAATAAAATAGTGCACTAGACACTTATAGATTTTTTTTTTTTATGTCACAGTATTGATGAACATGGAGAAAAGCTATAGTTCAAAGTTATCAAATATTTTTCTTTTGGCCCACATGAGTGGGGTGGTTGCCCAATGTAATCTGATGGGAAACATAAAACTTTACTTGGGCTGAGTATACGTAGGAGCCATGTTGGAATAATGATTCAGTGAAAAGAGAAGGGGAGTGCAGTGGATGGAAGGGCCTTCCAAAGTCACTGGAACTTAATACCCACTGTAACTGTTGAGAGTGGGAAATACTATTATAGTAATTAAAAGCGGGGGCCTTGAAAAGATGATTAGATTCTGAAGACCATGACCTAAGGAATGAATTAATAATGGTGGTCATGGATGTGGTTCTGAGGGCTTTAAAGGCACAGCATGTGAGCGTCTCTCTCTCTGCTCCTCCATTTTCTGTCATGTGAGACCCCTGAGTCACTGAAGCCACCACCAAGGAAGACCCTCATCAGGTGTGTTCCCTGGACTTCGGACTTTCCAGCCTCTAAAATTGTAAGAAATAAGTTTCACTTTCTTATAAATTATCTAGTTCCAGGTATTGGTATAAGCAACAGAACTGGATTAATACAGGGAGCAACTTTGTGTTTACTGGGTATTTGTTAACCATAATAAGGTTTAGTCCTTACTCTAATACCAACCAGTAAATGTCCTTGAACAAATCATGTAAACTCTCTGAGCCTACTTACCTTTGCTATGAGTGTTCTGAACTGATATTGAAGATCTTTATAGTATTAAAATGCATGGGTTTTAAGTACATAACTGTGGGTAACCCTAGACATATCTTAAAACATAATCTTAGTTCAAAATGTTTATGTTTCTTTATATAATCGAGATGATTGATATGATTAAGTCATAAAGGTTAATCACTCTATTAAAGAATTTGGAATATAAAATGATATCTTTCATTTCTTCACTACAATGCCAACTTTATGAATTGAAAATTTGACTTGTTCTGTTAAAATATGAAAATATTTAAGGATAGTTTGATCCCAATAAAAGTTTATAAATAAGTATTTCTAACAATTAAAGCAACTTAATATTGAAATACCTTTATTTGAATACCTGTCATCATAAGCCCATATTAAGAGAATATATTATAAAAGTATTCTATGAAATATAGTTAAGAATCACTTACTAAGGAATTACATATTTAGCCAAAATGTACAACGTGGTTTTCATAAAAACAAAGTGTTGAAACTTGACATTCCTCTGTTTTGTTTTCAGAGGTTTTAACAAAATCACTTAAGCATTTTGTTTCTGTAATAATGTATGGGAGACTGAAATCATACTACATTTTCAATATTGTCTTTATTCTGTATATTACCATTTTCTTCAAAAATGTGAATATTGAGTCACTAAAGTAAAGCGAGATTTCAAATTGGAATTTAAAATTGGAATTAGTTTCTTAAAAATGTCTAGTTCTATTCTATTCTAAAGTTTGTGTCTTTAATGTTTTCTGATTGCCTGATGTTAGAGCTTGATGCTACCTTTAGATAGAACATTGAATAAATTATATTAGTCTATAAAAATATTACGGCTGGTATTATATCTTACTGAAATGTATTTTTTTCCAATGCCTTAGACATATGTCATTAACAGCCATTTTTACTTTAAATAATTAGCACTGAAGTATAATGACAGATATAGTCAATTGGATTTCAAAAATGTAATTCTTATTTAAAACATAAAATACCCACTATATGATTTGAATGTAAATGAGTGTTAATAATCTAAATGGCGAAGGTAAAATTCGTATGTAGAATGGAACATCAAGATAAACCTTCAGGTTCAGATGACCTGTCACTATTCTAATGCTACTTCTCAATAAATAGTTACACAATTACACGATTGATCTCCTCTCCCTGCATCAGAGATAAGTTTTACATTTATCATGATTGTTGTAGGTCATAAATCTTATTATTATTTTTATTCAGAAAGAGTGGACTTAGATTCTTAATAGCAGGGTAGTGTATTAGTCCATTTTTGTTGCTTATAAAAGAAATACCTGAAAGTGGATAATTTATACTGAAACAATATTTATTGCTTACACTTTTGGAGGCTGGGAAGTCCAAAGTGCAGGGAACACATCTGGTGAGAGCTTCGTTGGTGGGTTATGACTCTTCACAGCAAAGCAGGGTGTCACATGGCAGGTGGCAGAAACAGAGAGAATACTAACTCCTTACTCCTCCTTTTAAAAGCCCTCAGAACCATGCCCATAACCATCATTAAACCATCAATTGATTAATCCATTTACTTTGGCATGGTCTTCACAATCTAATCACCTCTTCAGCACCCTACCTTCAATTACTATAGTAAAATTTCCCATCCTCTTAACACTGTCACAGTGGGGTTAATACATGGAAACTTTGGGGGACACAATTCAATTCACAGCAGATACTAAAACTGGGCAATTTCCCTGGTGTAGAGGTACTGTTTACCTAAATGCTTGCTAATGCATACATGTATCTGAAGTTTTGACCAGATCCCACTGAATTTTCCCTAGAATGAAAGACTCCCCCAACTGTCTTATATATTTTTTTAAAAAGATCTGTAGTTCTAGAGCCCAAAGTAATACTGAATATTTAACTCTAGTTCTTGTGAAAATTGTGCCCCGAAGAAAAATGTCTTCCTTGTGTCTTGATTCTACTTTATTTCTGTTACTATTTAGCAACTATTAATAACTATTATACAAATGCAAACATTATATTTTAAAATGTTATAATTTTGCTAATTACATTTCATAGTGTTGAAGTCCCTCTGTATTCAATTCTAAATACTGTTATGAGTAAATGAAAGGATCAGGTGTTATTGCTGTGTTAAACAAAGGAAAGAATAAAAAGTTTAACAGGTTAATATTTAAAAGAGAAAATCCTTTGGAGTGTTTCAGTCAGAGCCCAGTCAAGAAATAAAATAGATACAGAGAAGTATATCTATCAACACAGGTCATTTAATAAAAAGGATTATAAATACTGAACGTTAAAAAAAAAGGTGGGAAGATAAATAAGAATCAAGACCAAAAGCAGAAAGCATTTACAATGGAAAACAAGACTAATGAGAAAGGAGGAAGTTGGCTTTATCAAAGCTAGTGGCTCAGTTGAAGGGTCCTGCGGTGAATGTTCATTCCCTCTGTGTAAAGAGTTCTGCCTGGATGCGACTGGAGTCTTTGAGAGATAGTAAGAGCCTGGTATGGCTGCTTCTTGGTGAGCCAAGAGAATCTGGAGGCTAGAACCACCTATCACTGTTTGGAGTACACTACCTCAGCTGGAACAAAAATAAGGAAGAAGTTTATTTTTCCTCTTTTGCTACTTTCCAAGGCCCTCCAGTACTCCCAGTATTCTGCTAGGAAGCCAGCTGGCAAAGGAGTCAGGAAATGAGGTCTACCAGTGGTTCCAAGTCCTAACATTACTTTACAAACTATGGAAGAGAGGATTTAGAGATGAGAGATTAGTATATGGACACCATTTCCTATTCTTCTAGCATGACTCTGTTTCATTAAATGATCAGAAAGCTAAGTATCTGAAATTTGTTAGTTCTGCCCCTTTCTAAAATGCCTACAGAGAATGATTTTATTTAATGCTCTCGAGTGAAAAAAAAAAGAAAAGAAAAACATTAAAAGAGCTAGAAGTGGCATTTTAAAATAAATAAAAATGCTTGCATATCTGTATCTGAGAATCCATGTATAGATATAATTTGATAGAATGGCTTAAACATGTAGTGATTTTTAAATACATTTATAAAGGTTGGTATAATTTTATAATTATTCATATTTAAGCACCCACTATATGCTCTTTAAAACATCCTTCCTGATTGACTCATATTTAATACAAATATATGAAAATACTCACTTTCTAATTAGGAGTATGTCCCTAAATTTATTCAATATAGATAGAAATAAAACATACAATGAAAGTCAGTGTTACTACTCTTATAGCTTATTATAGAAGCAACACTGTTTAGATTGATTTTAAATAATAGGCAGGCTAATGTTGGTGAACATCTTATTACCATACCTGTTCCCATGAATGACAGTAATATTTATCCTTAAGCTTTTCATATATGATTTAAATATTATGCAAATTTGTAATGACCCACAAAAAAGAATGTGCATGTTCCAGATATTACTTCAAGAAATTATGCAATATATACAAAAATTATTTTGTTTTCTTGCTGTAATTCAAGCACTATAAATTTGGTTGGAATTAATTCAAAGAATTCATAATGTATATTTGCAGATGTTTATCAATACTATTTTAATTAACCTTCTTAAACCTCATGACAAGTAAGGTAGAATTATTTGTTTTGATAGTGAATCTTGCAGTTCTGATACAAAACAGTTTCAAGCAGAAGGTCATTACTCATATGCTAAAATTTAGTTGTATTATAACAGACTATGAAATAGAGAAAATATAAAAATTACATAAGACACCTTAAAACTACTATTTTTTTTTTCTTTTTAACAATAGTAATCACCAGAGTGCAGACCATAAAAATATTTGGGGAATATTTGTATAATCTAATTCCAGAATATAGCAACAATTTAAACATATGTGAAACCACACTTTTCTAGAACCGTTTTGATCATAAGTTTTGGGTTAGTTCTTAATTCTACATATGGGCAATACTGACAGAAATTTAAAGTCATCTTAAATCTGAATTTGAAATTCTGATCAGGTGGAATGAAGTTGTTCTTTTGTAATAAATGAGAAATTAGTTGTAAAAATGTGTTATGGCTTTTGTGAAACAAATTGTATTTATATGTTACCAATATTGAAAAATCAACAGTATGTATATAAATATATTTTGTCAGCTTTTTAGAACAAAAGCTTCCTAATTATTTTGATTGTGACCCACAATAAGAAATACATTTCACTTTGTATTACTCTGTGTATCTGATACCTGCTAGATCTTCATTCACTCATAATGGTTTGGTTCACTTCCTGATACAGTAAATTCAGTTTATCTTAGAATTATAAGTATGTTGGCAATTCATTATTGACATCTGAAATATTACGGTTCTTTCACAGTTTAATTTCATCAATACATTTAAATCACAATTCTCTGTAACCATGAAGACTAGTATATATGTGCGTGTGTTACATCTCTCTCTATATTTTTCTCCTAAGATGCAATGAATCGTGTAGCCATAATTTTAATTTTAATATATTTTAGTATTTAAAACATGCAGCAGATTTGTGAGGGGCCTACTTAGCATCAATTTCTCCATTTCTTCTTATTTATAGAATCCTTTTTCTCCTAAGATGCAATGAATCTTGTAGTCATAATTTTCATTTTAATATATTTTAATATTTAAAACAATGTGGCAGATTTGTGAGGGGCCTACTTAGCATCAATTTCTCCATTTCTTCTTATTTATAGAATCCTGATATTGTTCAATATTCTTCTCTCCCTCACAGAGCTCTATGCCTTAATGGATGCTTATCAATACATACCTCTCAAATTAATTTGCCTAACAATAATCCTATCTCCTGAAGTATAACTAATCAAAAATGGGCCTACGATCAATTTGGTCAATTGACGGTGTTGAGGAAATTCGCTGGGGTTTTCTGAAGAAATATCAGTCCTCCTAAGATAGAGACTAAGCTATAGGAATAGGCCATTTCTTTCTATGTATACAGATTCATCTCACGACTATGTTGTCATCAGCTCAAGAAAGAGTTGATATTTTTACTAATTTTTGTAATCAATGTGCATCTTTTTATGACCAGGCTATTTGGTACAAAACTACCATATTTATTGTTAGAAATTCTTATATGTCATTTAACATTTCACTGAATAATATTTTCAAAAGAGAGTTCAGGGGAACAATTTTTTTCTTTCCCCACCATCTAAATAGAATATTTAGTTATTTTAAGAAGAAACATTTTCAGGATCTTCTCTTATGTCTAAAATAGTTTACATTACTGTATTTGATACCTAAGGCTACTAAGCATTTGGAACTGGCTCAGAAGCCCTGCTACCAGTCTCAAAATAGACAACGTGACTATAAACATGTGATAAAATGAAAACATATTCTATAGGGCTCTTATTATTGTATTGTATATATTTTAGATTTGGTTTAAAATGCATGCATTCCTCCTGGTGAATTTGGGCTTGTTATGGCCATACTGAGTTTTTTAAAAAAAATTGCAGAAGTCTTTCTAAATGTCTATTAGATGAAAGTTTTTGATTACCTGCCTGACATTAGTATTGGCAGGAAAACACAAAAACAAAAACAACAAAAACCTCTTGATGCCTTTTCTTTCCTTCCTGTTACTTGCTCCCTTTATTGCCTTCCTATCAGGGCTCAGAAATGATCCTGTGGACTTTGTTTCCACTGGGAATTGTTGGAGTGGTATATCAAGACACATAAGATTGTTCATTATTTGAATTCTTATCATTGTCAAGCCCTGAAAAAAAGATGGATTGTTTGAATTAATACTCCAGCTGCTTTCCACAAGAAAACTCAGAGTGTTACACAGGCTTCACCAAATAAAGCCATGCAGGTGACAAATGAAAATGTTTGTCTACTGTTAAACATTTGCAAATGCTTGGTGAAGCTCTTCCCATTGTGGCAGGTGTGTAGCTTTGGTGTGTGGCTTAGGAGCAGAATCTATTTTAAACACTGCTTGGAGAGGTGGGTCTGCTCTTNATCACAATTCTCTGTAACCATGAAGACTAGTATATATGTGCGTGTGTTACATCTCTCTCTATTTTTCTCCTAAGATGCAATGAATCTTGTAGTCATAATTTTCATTTTAATATATTTTAATATTTAAAACAATGTGGCAGATTTGTGAGGGGCCTACTTAGCATCAATTTCTCCATTTCTTCTTATTTATAGAATCCTGATATTGTTCAATATTCTTCTCTCCCTCACAGAGCTCTATGCCTTAATGGATGCTTATCAATACATACCTCTCAAATTAATTTGCCTAACAATAATCCTATCTCCTGAAGTATAACTAATCAAAAATGGGCCTACGATCAATTTGGTCAATTGACGGTGTTGAGGAAATTTGCTGGGGTTTTCTGAAGAAATATCAGTCCTCCTAAGATAGAGACTAAGCTATAGGAATAGGCCATTTCTTTCTATGTATACAGATTCATCTCACGACTATGTTGTCATCAGCTCAAGAAAGAGTTGATATTTTTACTAATTTTTGTAATCAATGTGCATCTTTTTATGACCAGGCTATTTGGTACAAAACTACCATATTTATTGTTAGAAATTCTTATATGTCATTTAACATTTCACTGAATAATATTTTCAAAAGAGAGTTCAGGGGAACAATTTTTTTCTTTCCCCACCATCTAAATAGAATATTTAGTTATTTTAAGAAGAAACATTTTCAGGATCTTCTCTTATGTCTAAAATAGTTTACATTACTGTATTTGATACCTAAGGCTACTAAGCATTTGGAACTGGCTCAGAAGCCCTGCTACCAGTCTCAAAATAGACAACGTGACTATAAACATGTGATAAAATGAAAACATATTCTATAGGGCTCTTATTATTGTATTGTATATATTTTAGATTTGGTTTAAAATGCATGCATTCCTCCTGGTGAATTTGGGCTTGTTATGGCCATACTGAGTTTTTTAAAAAAAATTGCAGAAGTCTTTCTAAATGTCTATTAGATGAAAGTTTTTGATTACCTGCCTGACATTAGTATTGGCAGGAAAACACAAAAACAAAAACAACAAAAACCTCTTGATGCCTTTTCTTTCCTTCCTGTTACTTGCTCCCTTTATTGCCTTCCTATCAGGGCTCAGAAATGATCCTGTGGACTTTGTTTCCACTGGGAATTGTTGGAGTGGTATATCAAGACACATAAGATTGTTCATTATTTGAATTCTTATCATTGTCAAGCCCTGAAAAAAAGATGGATTGTTTGAATTAATACTCCAGCTGCTTTCCACAAGAAAACTCAGAGTGTTACACAGGCTTCACCAAATAAAGCCATGCAGGTGACAAATGAAAATGTTTGTCTACTGTTAAACATTTGCAAATGCTTGGTGAAGCTCTTCCCATTGTGGCAGGTGTGTAGCTTTGGTGTGTGGCTTAGGAGCAGAATCTATTTTAAACACTGCTTGGAGAGGTGGGTCTGCTCTTGAAGCTCCTTCAGGAGTTGGCATTTAAAACAGGGTCAATCAAGAAGGAGGCTGGCTCCATGCCTGAATTTTCTATTAAGTTTAGTTCAATTAGATTCAAATATACAAAACATGCCAGTGAGAAGGGAAGGTCAATCATTTGGAAATTGTATTAGCTATAACTTGGAGGTAATTTTTGCTGTGTCTACCAATACTGCAAATTCGAGAGTTAAGAAGAACACTATAATAGGCCGTTTGCCATCATATAGAGGGAAATGTATTAGAATCCAGTCCGAAATTTATGTATAGTAGCAAGGCCTCCATGGTTTTGTAATGTGGCATGCTCAGAGTATTGCTTTCATCGTCTTCTGTTTCAAGGAGTGAGTTCTTTGTCTAAAGTTTATATGCATCTCATCAATATCATATTTTATGAATTGTTTCACTTTTCAATTTTCAAAAGACAAACTGTCTTAGTCAGTTCAAGATGCTATAACAAAAGTGCTACAGACTGGGTGGCTTATAAACAACAATCTATTTCCTATAGTTCTGGAGTTGGGAAGTCCAAGATCAAGGCACCGACAGATACAGTGTCTGGTGAGAGCTTGTTCTTCATCAATGGCACCTCCTTGCTGTGTCCTCACAAGGTGGAAGGGACAAGGCAGTTCTTTGGAGCCTCTTCAATAAGGGCACTAATCCCCTTCATGAGGGTGAAGCCTAATCACCTCCTAAAGGCCCCACCCCTAAATACCATCAACTTTGGGGTTAGGATTTCAACATATAAATTTTGAGGGGACATAGGCATTCAGACCAAAGCACAAACTGAAGCAAAAATGGGAAACATTTTGAGCAGATTGCTTGAAAAATAAGATCACCAGCATGTTTTTATTTCTTCAAATTAATTTCCCTTTCCCTTTTGTTTCTCACTGTTATTCTTTTATTCCATACTATTCCCATCTATTCTTTAGACCAGATATTACTTACTTTAATATAGGATTTTAAAATTAGAAAAATAATGCTAATATTAATGTTAACTAGGGGAATTGATTTAAAGAAATATTCTGTGAAATAATTTGGTTTTTAACTTATCAATCTGTTTCTGTTTATCTTATATACTAATTGTCACACAGCATACCATATTGTATTCATTCACTTTGACTAAGTGTATACACATACATTTATTTTCCCCCATGATTTGTAAGTGATGTTTCAAGTTTTAACAGACAGATTAAATCAAACCATTTAGCATATAAACAACAGGATGATCTAAAATTCAGGTATGTGTAAAGAATAAAATATTATTTATGTTGAATAGTCAAACATTATTTCATATGGTTATAAGGCATTTAGAATGTGCTTCCCTCCCCATATGTGCTACCTGTGTAAGTCTTTTATCAGGTTTTTGATTGGATTGTGGGACTCTGTTGGTTTGTATGAACATTTATATAGTAAAAAAAATAAACAAATAAATAACCTTTTTTGTCTTTCAAAAGGGATGACAATATTGTATTCTAAATTTTATTTATATTTTTAATTTGTTATTTTTATACTGACATATTTGTTTATGTGTTTTATGGCATCTGTGTTTTGCATCTTTCTTAGAAAAGCAAGAAATAGATAAACAGACGATAGATAGATATCCAAGGCAATATGGATATAGCCCTCTCTGTGCATATGTTTTCTTCTATTTGTTTTATTTCCATGTTTACTACATACTAAGCATTACATAAGGTACTTAAATATCCTAAAAATCATACCTAAAAAGGTTTTTGCAGACAAATGAATTTGAAAGCCTACAACACTTATTTTTTAAAAAGGAGAAAAATTGATAATTGTCACATTTTTTACTTTTTTCATTCTGATTTTTCCATATCAGATATAACTTCATTTGTTATTTTTATTTTTAAAACTTATTTTTTATTGGAACATAGTTGATTGTACATATCAGTGGGGTACAGCATTGAATATCAATACCAGTGTGCAATATGTGATGTTCAAATCAGAATAGTATATTCAACAGTTTACAGAGTTCTCTGTTTTTGTGACCCTTTAAAATGTAGACATAATCCCTTTTTTTTTGTATAAACTAGTTCATATTAATCACATAAATTTAATAATAAACGTCACTGTCAATCCATAGGCTTAACAGTGATTTCAATTGATGGAATCTTGTCACTTGGGTTACATGTCAAAGTATGGTTATTATGATTATAGGACAGAAGAGTATCAATCAATTTAATTGCAAATAAAGTTCTGTAAAATATAAGTCACATTTCTGTGGTTGTCTTGGAATTTATAGGCCTTATCTAGTTTCCCTTGTTCAACTTTATATCATTCACTATCAAAAATATAGTCATGATGCTGATAAAATTTTGCTATTTCTGTTGTTCAAAAAATGCTGCACCTTTGGAGAGTCTCTCTATAAAACAGTATTCTGACTCGGAAGAAATGACATTTGGTGCTTGATCACTCACTTAATATTTTTTTATTTTTATATCAAACAGTAAAAAAGCTATAACACTGACTTACTGATGGCATTTTTATTAGTAAACTATAGGCTTGATGCTTCCAGTTTACTGGATATAGTTGGAAAGTAAAAACTCAGTTTGTAGAAACTAAGAAGTTGAAACATTCAGGGCCTTGTACAGAAGCAAGATTTCCTTTTAGCCATATCCCCATGGCCCCTAAATCTCATCTAAAATTGCCACATGCAGAATGAGCTGGATATTTCTTATAGTAGAACCTCGATAAATATGTATTGAATATGAAGATGTAATTACTAGGAGTCCAAGAGAGAGAAGACAGACAGACATTGAGAGAGAGAGAGAGAAAGGGAGGTTTCTCCTCAACTATGAAGATAAAATATTTCCTTTTTTACAATGTATTAGAATCTTATAGACATTAAAGTAACCACTTCTATCACAGTATCCCAATACAAAACCATTTTATTGAACACCTAGAGTAACAAGACATTAAGAATTTAGGATATTTTCTTAATAAACATTGCTTTAGCCTCACCGATTTCCTCCCGAAGGTCACTGCTAGATGCAATGGTGCTGTGTTAATTAGGCAATTATTAGTAGGAAATAAAAGCATTTTTATGTAATGTACTGAATTACTTTTTATCACTTATAATTCTTTAAATTTTTATTTTGCCATTTTTCTAGGAAATCACTTATAATACAGTCCTATGATTTGATAACTCAAAATTGATTTTGTGGACTGAAATCAAGGCTGTCAAGGCAGAAATAATTTTATAAAGGTTTATTGAAAACCACGCTTGAAAATTGACCCAGGAAACACAAGCCAACAGAGTTGGAAAGTGCTAAAAAAAATGGGGTTGGGGAGGCTGGCTGGTTAGATCAGCTGGTTAGAGTGGGCCTTGTAACACCAGGGTCAAGGTTTTGGATTCCCATAAGGACAGCTGCCAAAAAAAAAAAAAATCAAATGGGAGAGAGAAAGCTCCAAGTACAGTTGTACTTTTCTCACCCAATACAAAATATCACAATCATTGGTTACTAATTACAACATGGGAACCCCAAAATCATCTGCATAAAATCTGAAGCAGAAGCTTCATGCTTCAGCTATTCTTAACAATATTTAAATGGCTTATTCAGGTCCAGCAAGTTATAATTAATCAATAAGTCAGCAATTCTCACCACATACATCATTTATCTTAAAGATGTCAACACTGAGTTCATAAGACTTATCCCAAGGCAGCGAGTTTTGGAAAACCTACTTCACTTTGCGTATTTCCTTCATCACTTTCAATGTGATCCTAAAAATATTTTTATAATAGATTTAAAAAAAAAAAAGATTATTGTTACACACAGCTTGCAGGAAAATATTTAAAGTTTATAGAAGGGGTTTTCTATTGTTTTAACATCCAGGAAAATTATAAATACTTATTAAGACCAAATATAAATTAAACATAAATAAGAAATAAATTAAATACTGATTTTTCCTTTTAGTTATTCCTTAGTATCTTATGTATGAAATGCAATGATACACAGCATATTTCTGTAACCCTTAAGAATAAATGACTAACACTTTCAGATTATGTTTAAAGTGCTATTACAAAAAAAAAAAAAAAACACCTTCATTAATAGTTTAGAGAATCTATAATATATCTCTTCCAATAATGGTATACCTGTTTATGCTCTTCCTTCTCCAAGAAATGTGCCAGTTTCTTCATGTACGATGTAAATTCTCACCCTCCTGATCTTACTCATTTTAGTAATTATTTTAGATTGGTATATGGATAATTCATTCATAATGATAACTGATTTTATCATTGCAATTCAAGCAGATCAAGCAAAAGTTTTGTTTTTATTTCTGTATATGGTAAAGATTTGCAATTTTTGCAGGTTTTTTATTGTTTATTTAGAACCCACTTTTTAATCCCATAAAGAGGATAATTTATGATTAAAAAACAAATGTGTTTATACCTCTATAGGGAGGAAGGGATAAATATACCTTTAAGTGTAATAGTTTCCAATAGAAAAGTTACCTCATGAAATGTGATATTCATATGTATCTCTTGGTACCTACTAAGTAAAGAGTTATTATAACACTAGCATTTTTCTTACATGCTACTTTAATGATGCTATATATCTTTTTTATTTAATTTCATTAGTAGTATTAAACATAAAATCCCCTAATGAACAGTTTGTTGAATACCCATTAAATTAAAAAGAAAGAAATGATTATTAAAATAATTTTTAAAACCATAGTTATTCTTCATAAATTCTCTATAATATGTGTTTGATAATGTCTTACCCCACACAGATTAGGACAAATTTGAGCCAAAAGATGTGGTTCTATTCAAAGTTCTTGGTCTAATTAAAAAGCTTTAATCACTATTGTAAAGTGGAAATTCTTTTCTTTATTGTTAATTTTCAGATGACTCTGTGGCATACTTGACATAACACAAACACGTATTAAAATAAAATGTAAAGAGGGACCAAAGATTCAAATTTCATGATTGTCATGAAATAACTTCTATTTAATTTTCCAGTGTCATCACAATTGTTATCATGAGAATATAGTCATATTTTCTTGTATTCAGTTTACATTGCAATTTAAGTCACAAAAATATGGCATTGTTATTTGAAAACACTAAAATAAGATCCTAATCTGAACTTTTCAGTGTGATTTGCTGCTGATTATTACTTCATCTTTATCATTTATATGTCTAATAATGATAACAAGTTAGCATTCTACCCATTCTTACAACAGGGTAAAGGAAATAAAGGAGATGTGCAATTGCTATTTTTAGTCTTCCTCCGTGAATGATGATCTTGGATATTAAAGAATTACAATGTCTCATTTCTTGACAGTAGTTTGTAAACAAAACACAGACTATTTGGCATGAAGCTATTTTCTTGTCAATGGCAGTAGTGAGAATACGAACAGGGCAGTTTGCCCAATTCCTATGTAATAGTAATGATATTAGAAAAATAAAGGTAATATCATTATTTATTTTATGGTAACACAAAGGTAGCCACAAATAAGCTTCATTTTGTAGCCTGTCAGTGATTCACCTTTTGTTCTTGAAATGTACAGAATAAAAAGTAGCAGTAATTTAACTCCATTTTTTTTGGTGTGGATATCTGTGTGTGTGTGTGTGTGTGTGTGTGTGTGTCTGTTTTGTAGGGTTGTCTGTCTACACTTATTACAAGTTGAGATTCTTGTCTAAAACAGCCATATGCTTTTGAGCCATGTATTTTATGTTTTCAAATTTCCAAGTAATTGTCTCAAATCAATTTTCTATATCAGTGTGTCTTCATAGCAGCATAGTCATACACTCACACATTTATCAACACACATTCCTTTCTCCCTAATTACTCATTAACCTTTAATATGTTTCTCGGGAAGAGTAAGCATTAACAAATTGTGAGGGAAATGGAGTAGTCAGACCCCCTTGCCTCAGGTCTGGTTGGAGGTGGTGCAGCACATTCTTTGTAAACAAGTTGTGTGCAGGTGGAGTTAGTGCGCATGCATGCCTGTGTATTTTTAGCTTGTTACTATTCTTGTTTTTCTTCAGAGTGTGTGAAGCAGCAGCTCTGAACAGCTGGTCTTCAGAGCCCGCATCTAGAAATAAGGCCTATCTCTTCATCCAAGGCTCCAAGGACCTTTTTCCTGTTACCTAGCTCGTATACCTTCATGTGAAGGGTTTGTGAATGGGCTCAAGGGGTCTGTGAGCTCCAGACCCAGCCCTAGCTCTACACAAATACATACTTTATTATGTAAGGTAATGTATATGTATAGGTATGTATGTGTGTGTGTGGGAAGCAGAAGAGGTCATCTAACCTGGTATTAAGACTTTGGCATTGTGGACTCCATTAACAGATTAAATAAAAAGACTATCTGGAGTGTAGAGTAAAGTGAAGATAAAGAAAGGAAAACCTCTACAAGGGCACACATTTTAGACATGAGCTTGAAATATAAGTTAGGAGAGGCTTCTGATCAAGATGGTGGAATAGACGGTTCCCAGCATCACTCTCTCCCACAATCAGCCAATTTACAACTATAATAAGCAATGAATGTCAAGCTGGGGACGCTGGAGCTCACGAAAAGAGGAGGAGAGACCTATGGAGTTCTTGGAGGCAGGAGAAGCCATAATGAGAGAATAAAAGGACCCTTCCAACCGTTTTGAGCCCTGGCCACTTTAAGGCTGTCCCTGGTGAGCACATGGAGCAAGAGCTGGCAAAGTCTGCAGGTGTGCCCTTCATATGAAGTTGCTTGGAGACTGCAGAGGAGAAGAGGGCCTTGGTGGCCCCCAGGCCAGAAAGACCAATCACAGCACTCCCATGGACCCATATAGGAGCGAGGGGCCACAACAACTGAAAAAAAGAGCCCATCCCAAGGGAAGTGTTTGGAGTGTGGGGATTGGGGAAGACAGGCTCACTGGGGGAACATTGGGGCACAGCATGGACAGCTGATCTGCCCTCCAGTCAATACGGGGCCACTCACTGAAGACTTGTCAAGAATATAGATCTGCATGGGGTGCAGTTTGCTGACAAGACTCAGGCCCAGACCAGAGTTTCCACACAACCCATCTGTACCAGACTTCACAAGACCCAGAAGTTCTTACTAGGTCAACAATTAAAACGTGAGCTGCATAGAAAGCCTTCCCTGAGGAATCAGCAACAAAGCAGCAATTTAGCTCAACTGCAGGGATCAGGTGCTGGTTCCCACAGGAAGATCCCCATTTTAGAAGTAAGCAAAGGACACTGAATTAGTTCCAGTGCAGAGTTTAAGGGGTGGGGGCAGAAAATAATTCAGTACAGAATTGAAAGAAAAATCTAAAAACGCACAGATCAGAGACAAAATTCTAACATTAACTAGTAAAGGTCAGGTCTAACACCACCAAAGAACACCTATAAAATCTATTAGGACTGTAAGCCTCAGCCACACCCCTACCCAACATCCAGGCGAGCGACGACCACCAGGCTGCTGGCAGAAGCACCTGGGGTTCCCAAGCTGGGATGGTGGGGGTCCAAGGGCCCCAGCCATGGCCCCTTCCCAAAGTCTACATGCACTCCAGCCATGACCAAGCTGCCACCAGAAGCTCCCTAGGCACCCCTGCTGGAATGAGTAGAGTGCTATGGGATTTGACCACGCCCTGCCTGCCACCCTTTCTCCTCTCCCCCTCCTTCCCAACTGCTCCATAACAACATCTTAGAATGTAAAACAATAATAAATATATATATATATATATATATATTTTTAAAGGAAACATAAGGTAAATTAAACAAAGCTTTCTAAAGGATCAAAAAAGTGATGTTCTAGACTCGTTTGGGGAATTTTTTTTAAAGGAAACATAAGGTAAATTAAACAAAGCTTTCTAAAGGATCAAAAAAGTGATGTTCTAGACTCGTTTGGGGAAAAATATCTGAAAGTTTACAAGTTAAGACATAGTTAATTTGCTGATATAAACATCATTCAAAACATAATATTTTACCAAATAACTATGTAATTGCCATTCTATCTGAGATATTCATGTAATTTCCATGATTTGAATTTATTTTTGTGCTCTTTCAATATCATGCTGACAAAGCCAAAATCTTATTATTAGGTAGGATGCCTAGTTAGTCTTTTGGCAAAGACAAAGTAAAGAAAGTAACAGTAAATTGGATACGGACTTGATCTTAGAATTGATAGTATGATGATTCAATGAAGAATAGGTATAAGTATCTATCTCTACTCCAAAGAATGAAAATGAAGGATGCCGTGGTAAAAAACGATTTGGGGGCCAAGCTGGGAAAAACATTACTAAAAAGAAGAAAGCATCTGACCATGACAGTGGAATACGCTGAAAGCAGAGAAAAAATCTGCAAAGTTCCTGGGGGAGAGGTGTGGAGATAATTGCTGCTTTGAAATTGACAATGTAAAATTCTTCAAAATCCTAGTGGTTTTGGCTGGAGATCTATTCAATTGAAGAGAAGATATCTACTAATTTGAAGAATTATATTCTCTGTAATTACAGACATCTTAACACTTTTCAAGGGAATGTAAAAACGTTTTATTAATATAATTATTAAAATAGGTTTTTATATAGCAAAGCAAAAAGTGCTTATTAGATTATTTTATTTTATGTTATCTTTAATTATGTTCACTATGGAAGCTATAATTTTAATTAGAAGAATATATTTTTTTTCTGTTGGAATATAATAAATTTGGCATTTAGAGGTGGTGACCAGCTTTCATCCTCATATCTGATTAAGGGATTTTTGCACTTCCAGGGCACATTTAGGCTAATTAAAATCATGCTTATGTTTTCATTAATGGGAGAAGAATTCCTCAATTTCATGATAGAAATATATACTACACGATATCTAGTTAAGTTCCTTTTTTGACTATCAGAGGTCAGGAAAGTAAATGATGTAGTCTTCCTTTATAAAAACTGAATAACTTATTTATTTACTTATTTAATTTTACCAGAACTGAAAGTAAAGGCATTTACACAGAGATAATCTTCAGTTTTCCACTGAAAATATATTTTACTTACTATTAAATGTTGAAATAGTAACATTAAGATTCTACAAAGCTCCATATTCTCATTACATAACAGGGAAAAAAGTAACACCCCCCCACCATGCTCTGAAATTTGGGGAGAAATAGGAATACAACATATGCTACTTCAGAGTTATATTTGGCCAATGACTTTTTCAGGTACTTTAATATTTGCATCTTTTTTGTCATAAATGTATTAATAATTATTAAAGGTTTATTGTTGTAATAATAGTAAATAATAGGTACCATTATTAAGAACTGTGTGTTGGGCCGGCCCGGTGGCGCACTGGATGGTGCGCCGCTTGGGAAGCGCGGCAGTGCTCCCGTC
>NW_007738969.1:31157-32115 GCF_000696425.1 Galeopterus variegatus
CATATGCTACTTCAGAGTTATATTTGGCCAATGACTTTTTCAGGTACTTTAATATTTGCATTTTTTTTGTCATAAATGTATTAATAATTATTAAAGGTTTATTGTTGTAATAATAGTAAATAATAGGTACCATTATTAAGAACTGTGTGTTAATGGTGCTTTCCTGAATGTCTTGCTGAAATTAGCTTATTGTATCTTTATTAATATCCCAAGTGTAGGTACTATTATATCTCAATTTTATATATTTTAAAACTGAGGTTTTGAAGAGTGTAATAACTTTGGCCCAAGTTCACAGTAAGTAAATAGCAAAGTTGAGACATGAACGAATTCCAGCACTGTCCAAATCTATACTGACTACAAAAATAGTGTTAGATGTGGAATTGTGGTGAACTTGAATTCCATCCTGATCTAAGGAAATCTAGAAGGGTTGACATTACTTATGAAAAAATAACCAAGGGCAGCATGTCACTACAAAGGAATTACTCTGTTGCCAAAGGACAATGGAGTTATCTCATGTGCAGTCTACTGGGGCCATTACGGCCACTTAAGTGTTAAGTTTGGGAAGTGAACTCAGGCAACCGGGGGACTACAGAATGGCAAACTTTCCACAGGTTTTGTTTTAATATCTTTGAAGTTTCTCAGTGTTTTGAACATATGAAAGAGAATATATTATAAATAATTGTATAAAGGTCTTTTGCCCTGAGATGCCCTGATTTCTCACACAAGGGAATGCTTTCAAAGAATCTCAACTAAACTAGTTGAGGTTTCTAGTGTAGCTGTGCTTCAAAGTTCCCAATATGAGCAATTTGCAAATTCATCAACCTTAAGAAATACTGGAGAAAGCCTTAAAAATCAAACAAAATAATTCTTTGGCCAAATTATTTTGTCATTATTGATATGTTTTTTTAGTTTTAAGAGACAATTTATGTGGGATCTTGCACATCTGCATAAACCGATG
>NW_007738969.1:33581-35405 GCF_000696425.1 Galeopterus variegatus
CACCCATTTCTTATCTCACTTTTCTGTATAGCAGTAGTCTGGGCAGGCACGATTAGGCTCTTTGATTATAGTATCATGAGACTGAAGTCAAGGTTTCAGCAAGGCTGGCCTTTTATCTGAAACTCTAGGGAAGGATCAGCTTCCAAGCTAATTAAAGTTGTTGGCAGCATTAAATTCCAGTGGTTGTAGGACAGAAGTCTCTATTTTCTTCCTTGCTATTAGCTAAGGAAGTTCGGATAGTTCAACCTACTCTCAGGTAGTTTCCACAGGGCCCCTTCCAATTTTATGCCAGCACAGCCCCTCATGTTTCAAGTCTTTGACTTCCTCTTCTGCCCTTAACTAGAGAAAATGCTCTGATTTTAAATGGTGCATTAAGAACCAGCCCATGGCTCATTTGGGAGAGTATGGTGCTGATAACACCAAGGCCACAGGTTTGGATCCCTATATAGAGATGGACGGTGCTCACTTGGGAGAATGTGGTGTTGACACCACCAAGTCAAGGGTTAAGATCCCCTTACGGGTCATCTATTAAAATAAATAAATAAATAAATAAATAAAAGCAATGGTGCATTAAATTCAATTAGGGCCATCAGGATAATCTATTTATGGACAACTGTAACCTTAATTACATCTGCAAAAATCTCCTTTCCTATTAAACAAAGTTGAGGGTAACTGGGATCTTAGAATTCCACCTACCACAGGCACAGTAGAAGTAGAATACAGATAGAGAAGTCATCCTTGGCAGAGTATTTATTTACACTTGAACTTGATGCTGCACTATTTAGTAACACAAGCACCTGAACTTAAAAAGACACGTTTTTTAAAAAAAAAAGAGAGGAAAAGGGAAGATTGTGGAAAGGTAGCTAAAGGGGGAGCCAAGCTTCTCTTTTCCAAACAGAAGCTAATCAATATTCTTTATCTGATGTTGTTATTCCATATTCTGTTTCATGCTGTTCTCNCAGGCACAGTAGAAGTAGAATACAGATAGAGAAGTCATCCTTGGCAGAGTATTTATTTACAGTTGCACTTTATGCTGCACTATTTAGTAACACAAGCACCTGAACTTAAAAAGACACGTTTTTTAAAAAAAAAAGAGAGGAAAAGGGAAGATTGTGGAAAAGTAGCTAAAGGGGGAGCCAAGCTTCTCTTTTCCAAACTGAAGCTAATCAATATTCTTTATCTGATGTTGTTATTCCATATTCTGTTTCATGCTGTTCTCTTGATCCCGAGGTCTTTAGTTTTGTTACTGCTGCTGCTGTTGATATTGTTGGCCAACCACTATGTATTTGAGGTTAACATTATGAATGATTCACTTTCCCTTTGGGAATTTTGCAGAAGGTTTTTAAAATCTTTAATCAAGTGAGTGTTTAGGTGGATCAGTCAGGCTTACTCCAGAGAAAAAGACACAATGTGTACACAGTTTAAGAGATTTATTGCCAGGAACTGGCTTATGGCAGTGTAGGGGCTGGGTAGGCAGGTCAACGTTTGTAAGACAGGCCTTCAGAAAAGGCAAGCCGGAACTCTGGGGCACAGGCTGAAGCTGCAGAATTTCCTTTTCTTCAGGGAACACAAAGCTATGTTCTTAAAGATTTTCAACTGATTGAATCAAGTTCACCCAAATAATCTAGAATATCTTCCATAAAGTCAACTATTTAGAGACCTTAATCACATCTACAAAATACTTTCACAGCAACACCTAATGTTTGATTACGTAACTGGGGACTGTAGCTTAGCCAGGTTGGCATGTAAACACCACCATGACTTGTTTTGGGCTTTTAAAACAAACAAACAAAAGAACTTGCTTTCTTTTCAGTGTCATTATAC
>NW_007738969.1:36914-39764 GCF_000696425.1 Galeopterus variegatus
GGATCATTCATTCATGAAGAATATAAAGGTCTGGAAAACTGGAAGACAAAATGACTTTTTACTTGAGTAAACATCTTTTTCCAAAGCTTACATGCTTAGGTCACCTCCTTTCAGAAGACAAAACTTGTTAAAGAGCTATGCTTTTGTATGTTTATGATCTTTGAATTCCCTTCTGTATCATTCTTCTGTATCATTCTAAGAACATATACTAATGAAAATGTTGACAAAGTGTTCATTGTGTGGAAACATCACAGGCAGGGTGTGCATCCATGTTGTTATGGTGGAGATTTCAGTTATCTGAATGCCCTTGGTCTATTTTTAAAAATGCTATGAGACATATTATGGCATTGTTTTAATCCACAAATCAAGTCATCCAGTTAACAAATGGGCAAAGGAACTGAATAGGCATTTCTCAAAGGAAGATATACAATGGCCAATAGACACATGAAACAAATAAAAAAAAAAAGAGAAAGAAAGATACAACATTCACAACAATATATTGAACTTTCAAAAGGAGAGAACTGAGGTTACCTGAGTTGGGAAAAGGGGAAGGGGGCAGGTAAGGTAGGAATTGGTAATGGGTCACAAAAAAATGATAACTTTGTATAATGTTGAATATACTCATTATCCTGATATGAGCATTACATATTGATAATGAGCACACAGGTAATGATAGCCAGCTCTGTACCCCACAGATATGTACAATCAACTATGTTACAATAAAAAATACAAATAAAAAATAAAAGGAGCTGCTGGCAGGGTCCCTGTGTCCCAATCATTTCTTACCTGCTTCTCTCCTGGAAATCTGCCTCCATTGCCCAGTGACAAATTTCCTGATAACTGCTTTCTTCCAGAATGTCCTTCTTATGGGATTGACCCTCCTTGAGATTCATTCCAGGAAAACACCCAATCCCTGATCATGCTCTGCTCTTTGGGCACCATGTCTTTTACTGCCAGGACATTGTCTCTCAGGGCAGCTTTCATAGGCCCATCAGTTTTTCATAGTCCTTCCCTACAGCAACTAGATGGACTGTCTTCTTCTGACCTAATCTGCTCCTCAGTAGTCCTGGAATTCTGAGGGGCAATTTTAAGTAGTGCTTGGTGGGCCCGTCCTCCTCCGCTGAACTCTAAATAGATTAGAGCAGATTTCCTATTACAAGACCCCCCCCCCCTTTTTCTGTGCTCATGTTGTAAACCTGACTTGCTTTCATAGCAGCAACAGCAGAGAAGCCTAATTTAAAACTCATGAATAACATGCAAGATGTCCCCAAGCCGTACGTCAGGTCCCAAGACTCAAGGGTGTTGCCTCCTTCTTAGGGCTTGCCTCATCTGAGAATCATGCCAGCAGAATTGCCTCATAAGAATGACTCTTTTGGACTAAATCAAACACAAATATTTGCCTTAGACTACTACTAGTAACATGGATTTTCTTGATGCCTTCTATATGCCCAAGAGATTATGATACATCTCATCACATGGAAACTCAAGGGACACCCTTAATTTTAGCTGGCTTCAAGGCTCTTTTGTGTCTCTGATTGACCTGTACTTGCCACCAAACCACAGACCTGCTGACCATTAAGGGTTTGCCCCTAAAACATCAGAATTTTGTCACATCTGTCCATTAGCTCCTCTAAAATGGGCTGAACTGAGAAGATGATCCTAAGGGCAGTCTTCATAGGGATCCTTAGCTAACATGTCCATTTAATGATACATCAAACCTCAATTCAGAAAATCTTAAACTTTTCCTTCAAGTTACTCACGTTAGAAGCAATTAAAGTTCACCACAAAATCTTAAACTTTTCCTTCAAGTTACTCACGTTAGAAGCAATTAAAGTTCACCACAAAAAGAAAAAGAATCATCCTATTAAATGTAAATATTGAAGAGAAAACATGAAGTTTGCACTGTAAGTATTCTGGAATAATTAGAATTACTTCAAATTATTAAAAAGGGTAACTATTGTCATCCTATGAGAATTTTTCTGTGTTTAAATTATTGCTAAATCATCTTACTTTAGAGTGAGTTTTATAATAGTCTGATTTTTTTAATTAAAGCTAGTAAAAGCACAGTACAGCAATTTAGTTTGACCACAATCTATCATCTTGCAAACAACTGAAATGATGTTTGTNGGATCATTCATTCATGAAGAATATAAAGGTCTGGAAAACTGGAAGACAAAATGACTTTTTAGTTGAGTAAACATCTTTTTCCAAAGCTTACATGCTTAGGTCACCTCCTTCCAGAAGACAAAACTTGTTAAAGAGCTATGCTTTTGTATGTTTATGATCTTTGAATTCCCTTCTGTATCATTCTAAGAACATATACTAATGAAAATGTTGACAAAGTGTTCATTGTGTGGAAACATCACAGGCAGGGTGTGCATCCATATTGTTATGGTGGAGATTTCAGTTATCTGAATGCCCTTGGTCTATTTTTAAAAATGCTATGAGACATATTATGGCATTGTTTTAATCCACAAATCAAGTCATCCAGTTAACAAATGGGCAAAGGAACTGAATAGGCATTTCTCAAAGGAAGATATACAATGGCCAATAGACACATGAAACAAATAAAAAAAAAGAGAAAGAAAGATACAACATTCACAACAATATGCTGAACTTTCAAAAGGAGATAACTGAGGTTACCTGAGTTGGGAAAAGGGGAAGGGGGCAGGTAAGGTAGGAATTGGTAATGGGTCACAAAAAAATGATAACTTTGTATAATGTTGAATATACTCATTATCCTGATTTGAGCATTACATATTGATAATGAGCACACAGGTAACGATAGTCAGCTCTGTACCCCACAGATATGTACAATCAACTATGTTACAATAAAAAATACAAATAAAA
>NW_007738970.1:0-800 GCF_000696425.1 Galeopterus variegatus
GTGTAATCTGACAGAGGGTCTGTCCTGGGCAGCAAGTGTACTAGGAATATGTGCCTCAGGGGTGTTTCCTCAGTACTGACTCCCTCTCATTTGTCTTTTACTCTAATGACTCTCCTTTCGTTCTTTTTTTTTTTCTTTTTGTATTTTTAATAGCAATTCTCTTGTGATATATGTCTGTAGTTATCTGAGTACAAACGTTGTTAGAAGACAGTTAAGAAAATGTTTTTGTTATAGATCTAAATAAGTATGTATTCTGTCATTTTGATAGTATATTTGTTAAGTTAGATATAATAAATAAAAGTGAAGGACCATAACGTTTATCATGGCTTAAAATATACTTGTATTCCTCCAAATAGTAGATCAATTAGCATAACCTGAACAATCAATCCATTGTTACATCGTTGTGTCTTACAAAATCGCCTCTGATTGGAGCAAACTTACTACAATTTTGATACATATACCAAAACAGAAAACTCATTGATAAAATGTAATTTGAAAATACTTGCTTTTAGCTTCCTATGTAACACAAGCTCAAACTCAAACTCAAAAATACACACAAACATGAACACTGAGCCAAACATATGAAAAAAATATATTTTCTTTTTTTTTCTTTCTTTTCCTCCCTCTCCCCCCTCCCACCCAAGAATGTCCTTTCCGTTTGCTTGTTGTAACAACTTCAAAAAAATTGTAGTTATTATATCTTCTTCCCCCCCCCGGTTTGTGTGTATGTGTGTGTGTGTGTGTGTGTGTGTGTGTGTGAGTGAATTTATTTATTTATTTTTATCTCCCACCAATAAGTG
>NW_007738970.1:2552-4655 GCF_000696425.1 Galeopterus variegatus
TTTGTCAATTTGGTATGGCTACCTCTGTGACTGCTCAGTTGGCCTCTAGTGTCTTGTGTGTTTGGTTGCCTTGGGTCTTAAGCCCCTCCAGGGAGCCACCTCTCTGGTCAGCTTGGACTCTGCGGTACCGCAGGGTGTGTGGTCTCTTTTGAGCTTCCACTTCCTGTGTAGAACTTCTCCCTTTTCCATGTGTTCTGGCCCTGGCTGCTGGATCACGCCTGGGCGGCCCCACAGGGTGTGTATTTTCTGCCAAGTCTCCGCCTCCCTAGCCGGACGTCTCTCTGCTCTGTGTGCACTAGGCTGAGCTGTTGGACCTTGCAGAGGTGGCGCAGGGTGTGTGTTTTCTGCTGAGTCTCCGCCTCCCTATCCAGCCACCTCCCTGCTATGTGCACTCTTGACTAGCCTGGGGCATGTCTTCTGTAACCCTCGTCTATCAGCCGGGCCTTCAACCCCTGCTCGGTACCGCCCTGCCCAGGAGGTCTTTCAGGTTTCTGCTAGTCGTAGACGACCAGTTGCTCTGGGTGGCTTTGCAGCACTGTATAGGGCTTTCTTGGGGCTAATCACCTTTCTCCTGTTATTGCAGTTATCTGTGTGCTTGTCTTATCTCCCACACTGCAGCGTTAGCTCCTTGGGGGAGGAGCCCACAGCACACAGTTCCTCTTTGAATCCCCCTGGCGCCCGCCTGCAGTCAGCTCTCCAGCAGGTTCAAGCAAGCTCGGGAGCACTCCAATCACACTTTTCCTAATCAGAAATTGGTTAGGTGTTTTTCCGAACTGATGGTTGCAGAGATGGTATCTGCCTCCCTGTAACAGGAAGTTTACCAGGGGCAGAGCCCAGGGTGCGGTGGAGTGATAATCTGCCCGGCCCGCTCTTCCCTGACCTCCCGATGCTGGCCAGTTCTCCCCCCACCACTAGCCCCGCCAGAGAACTGCGGGAGGAATGGGATGGGTGGCTAGCCTGCAGGCCCCGGGAGGCCCCGTGCTGGGGCAAGGAAGTGGGAAGGCTCAGTGAGGAGCCAAACCGGGTGAGGAGGGCAGGCCTGGCCCAGCCGGCCTGCTCTGCCCCCACCTGAGAAAATGGAGGCAGCCCTAGCCTGGTGACTGGCCCAGTGGGGTAGGCGGAAGCTGGATGGGCGTCTGCCCTACAAGCAAGGCCAGGCTGGTGGTCACTCACAGAGCTGAGCCTGCCGAGCTGCTCCCTCTCCATTTCCGTGTTGTCGCCATCTCAGTCCTCAGCCACTGCTGCCTCGGGCTGCTCACTCGGTCCCACAGTGCATCTCGGGCGCTCCCAGGAATCCTCTTTTATGCCAGCCCTCCTGATTCATTTCTTGTAAGGCTCAGGAATGACTTCACATAGGCCAGGGACTGCCCGGGCAGCAGCGCAGAGACCCGTCCCTATTACAATCACATCGAACTCCGAAGGGAGATTATCCGCCATAGTTCTGGGACAGCTGCATCTGGCATGGGCCTCAGGCTGCTTAGTTTCTGAGGCGGGGAAGTCCAAAGTCGGTCTGATGTTGGCGACAGTTAACCAGGGGTCTCACATTACAAGATGGTGAAAGCAGAGAGAGAAGAGCTTTGCTTTCCTTCTTAATCTTATATTCCAAACTATTGATTTCTACTGTTAGGTCTTTTGGATGCTAAAAACACTTTTAACGGATCTACAGTTCCTGCCTGTCATTCATGGCTTTTCTTGACTTAGATTCATTCCAGCCAAAACTGCAATCCTGACCTGGGAAGTCCGGACTAGGACTTTTTTCAAGTCCTTAGAAGTGGAAGGTGGAATTTATCTTCCTTTTCTCAAGGGAATCCAGAAAGTCTGCATATAACAGCTTCCATAGTAGGTGTAAAGTGTGTGCATGTGTGTGTGTGAATGTGTGTGTGTGCACATGCACGTGTGTGTGCATCTGAGTGTGTGTGCTGGCATGAGTATGAAAACATGACTACAAGCCTCCCACCTTTGGTGGATATCATATACCCAAACTATGTCTTCAGTCTCTCGTGAGTTACTCTTAACCTTTTATGTACTAAGGCAATGTCAACAACAAGCTTCAGGTGCCATCACTGAATCCCAACTCTGGCAGCTCCATTCTTGGGTGGTGAA
>NW_007738970.1:5655-12277 GCF_000696425.1 Galeopterus variegatus
ACAGTTAACCAGGGGGCTCACATTACAAGATGGTGAAAGCAGAGAGAGAAGAGCTTTGCTTTCCTTCTTAATCTTATATTCCAAACTATTGATTTCTACTGTTAGGTCTTTTGGATGCTAAAAACACTTTTAACGGATCTACAGTTCCTGCCTGTCATTCATGGCTTTTCTTGACTTAGATTCATTCCAGCCAAAACTGCAATCCTGACCTGGGAAGTCCGGACTAGGACTTTTTTCAAGTCCTTAGAAGTGGAAGGTGGAATTTATCTTCCTTTTCTCAAGGGAATCCAGAAAGTCTGCATATAACAGCTTCCATAGTAGGTGTAAAGTGTGTGCATGTGTGTGTGTGAATGTGTGTGTGTGCACATGCACGTGTGTGTGCATCTGAGTGTGTGTGCTGGCATGAGTATGAAAACATGACTACAAGCCTCCCACCTTTGGTGGATATCATATACCCAAACTATGTCTTCAGTCTCTCGTGAGTTACTCTTAACCTTTTATGTACTAAGGCAATGTCAACAACAAGCTTCAGGTGCCATCACTGAATCCCAACTCTGGCAGCTCCATTCTTGGGTGGTGAACATTTGCAAAGGCTGTAAGGAATTCAAGCATTTTCTAAAGGGAAAAAGGGAAACGAAAAAAATCTTAAGTATGCCAGCATAGAGGACTCTAAAGCCCAGGGCTAGACCACAATATTTACTAAATATCTATGTACTGGGCATTGTGCTAGATGCATGGAGAAAATACTGAGCAAAACAGACAAATGTCTTTCCTTGAAGAAAGTAAAGTCTAGTAGTGGAAGAGAATCAGCAATGAAATAATCACACATGACCGACATGTAAAGTCAAATGACCACAAACAGCACAAAGACAAAATGCCCTCATAGCAATACAGAGCTCAGCACATCTACAGCCTCGCAAAATGCACGGGAATCGTGTGTGTATGTTCATGTAGGTATGTGTGAGCACGCGTGCCCATTTGAAGTCATACTGGGTCAGGAGTGAGAGGAGACACAGACATAATTCAAATATTCTCTAAGAGACAAAAAATTGGGATCTGGATTTTCCCTTTGTCACTTCTTGGGGTACTCCCCAAGGGTGTGAGTAGAAATGCTGGAATCGGAAGCTCATTCAGCATTTCTTTTTTCCAGCTTGGCATGAGCTTGAAATGAAAGTGAAATTAGGACTAGGAGGCATAATAATAATTTTCTACTGCTTTAATCTAGACTTCCCAGAGCACCGTCAACAATAAAGTTATTGTAAAGGAAATTTACTTCTCAAAACAGGAACGTTTGCTAAACTACTTGCCATGGGACCAGTTTCGTTGAATTCAATTAAGTGGTAGTGAGTCATGTACTGCAGCAAGGCCTGTTCTAAATATTGCCATGAGCAAATGCAGAAGTTTATAATACACACCCTGCCCTAAAGGAGCAGTGATTGAAACAGAACTGGCATCAGAGCAAATTACTGTAAAGAACGATTCACCCCTACCAGCTTGTCTTAATAAATGTCTTTATCAAGTTTTTGATGGGGCCAAGTGGAAAGGCACTGCCTTATATTGTGACATGATGGAAAATGCAATTTCATAATGATTTAATAAATACATATGGGCTAAGCAAAACACAGATAGTTTTAAAGACTTATTAAATGGAAGATTCGACTGTGCCTCTGACAGCAAAGTGTGCACACACTTTTTCAAAATGAAACAGAGATGAAAGCCCATGATTGCGCTGCTTGATCAACTCTTTTGGGAAAGGCACAGAGTTTATAACGCTTGTTTTGTCACAGTGCTTTACTCTTTGGAGAGTGATAAAATTATTAATTTTCCATTTTTTAATTAAACAGAAACTCATATTTAGGACAGAGTACATGAATATTTTCCAAAAGCTAGTTTATGCTTAGGCATAGGTGGGTTTCTAGGGTAGGGCAATTGGGGATGTCACAATTGGGGCTACCAGTGCTCGTCGTGGAGAAGCAGCAAAAGATTGTACCTTATGATTTAAATTTTACAATGACATTTTTCACAAATTTTAATTTTACAAATTAAATTTTATGCATTTCTATCCATATGTACACACACTAGTTTCGTTGTTCTGAGCTCGTACCGTTGCAGGAGCAGCACTGTGCATGTGCATAGCTGCAATGACTGTTTCAAGGAAACAAACCAGTCTGGAGGGCCACCGTTGCTGGGCAGGCTCCCTGGGAAGCAGACTGAGATGGAGCACAGTGAGCAGAATATTTCTTCGGGAGTGCCCTTTGGTATACACACTTGTGGAAAGGAAGGGAAGGAGGCAGGATTGGGCAGAGAGAGGCAAAGAGCTGTAATGCAGTCCAAATGGGCCTCAGATGACCATATTGGGAGCTCTGAAGGTCAAATAGTCCATCAGAGTTATTTTGGTTTGGGCCAAAATGGCCAAACCTCTAACCCCGCCTTGATTAGTCAGGATGTGGGCCACCTACACAAGGGGTTTGACCTCGGGCGAGGGGGCTTTCTGCAGCCAGCTGCGGCAAGCCTTGAAGAGCCTGGCAGGGGAATGCCGTTGGCTGATGGCACACCTGACAGGCGTGGGAGCAAGTCCTTCCTTCAAGGGGGATCTGGGCCGTGCATCACTCTGTCTGCTGGAGACCAGCGGATGCTGCTGAATGGCGAGTAGTCCCCTGAGGCTTTCCTCACAGGGGTAGCTGGCTGCTTCCTAGCATCTCCTGCTGGTAATGCAGCTTCCAAAAAAGAGGTCTCTCATTCAAGGCCTTTTCTCCTCTTTTTTTTTTTTTTTTTTTTTTCTTGGAGTCTGGCTAGTATGGGGATCTGAACCCGTGACCTTGGTGTTATAAGGCTGTGCTCTAAACAACTGAGCTAACCAGACATCCTCTCCTCTTCTTTTGAGAAACAGCATGCAATCCTAAAAAACTTCAAATGTATAACAAATAACACTTTGCGGGGTGCTGCGGAGCCTGCACATCTAAGACAAATAAGGTGTAACTACTGTGCTATACAAGCAAAGACTCATGCATCGAGATCAAAAGACAAATTTACTTTTGTCTGCCCCCAACCTTTGAAATGATATTAAATAATATTCCGTGCCCTAGCCTAAAAACTCTGGCAGACTTATCACTATTCTGCAGTCTCAAATGACATAGTCATTTTTAGTCACAAACATCATTTCCCTTTAGTGAATGAAATATCCAGACCTGAGATTTCCTTAGTTTAAAGTCTTCTCCCCTCCACCAGTTCTGGTCTGCTTCATTCTAGAAGGTTGAACAGGCAAAGTCATAGGCTGGTTCTGGGCTCTCTGGCCATGGCAGATGTTTAAACATCATACCACTTCTCTGGAGATCTTTCAAGGGCTTCTAACATTCCCTGATGGGCCCCATTCACCTGATGTTTCTTTGATCTGTCAGCTCCTGGCTGTCTTCAGCATTTTTTTCCCCTGAGGTCTAATCATAACTCCAGGAACAAGGTCTAAATTGACCCACATTGTCTCTTTCCTGTCTTACTCACCAACTGGGAGAAGACAACTCCCAGGGGAGCCACCTCCCCAGGTCTTCCACTTAAGCATTCAGCACCCTCTTACCTTAGGATGGACTGAACCTCAGTCCACAGCCAGCTTCAGTTTTCTCAGGCAAGAATCCAGCCTTAACCCTCTGAAGTTTCTACCAAGGAGAACACATTTTAAAACTCTCCAAGTGGTTTTCCTAAAGCTCTTCTCCATAGGCTTGGAACTGGACTGTAGTACACAGCAAAGCCTTAGCTTTCTGCAAAGAATTTTCTTTACCAGTCTCCTCTCAAAATTCTCTCTGAGACACTTCTGGGTCTGGCTGAGGCAGCCAAGAGTTGTGAAAAGTATTCTTGAAACCATTTGCTTCGAGTATCCGAATATACATGGTGGAGGCCTGTCTTATTCTGACTTTGATATCTTGTTGTCTATCTTATGATGTCTTGTGTCTCCTGAAGTAGGCAGAACCTCAATAACATCTTTACTATCATGGGCAGAGTTGCCGTTGAGTCTGGTGGTGAGGGTGGGCTGCTGGACAGGCTGGGACACTGTGTGCAGACCCCGCCACACATACAAAGGCTCCTCCTCCACAGCCTCCTGTCTGAGTGTATATAGTTCTTGACTGCAATGTAAGCTAAATATCCTCTAAAAAACAATCCAACTAAATTAACATAAATTATCAGAGAAATTCATTAATTAAAAAGTATAGAATTATGATTTTTTAGAAGTAAAGGTTTGTTGAGCTCTTCAAAGGTATCTTATAGAAATGAGAAAATTGGTCTTCCAAGAGGTTTTTGAATTCTCATTCATTTATTCAAAAATATTTATTTGGCCACCTATAGTTTGTCAGGTATGATATTGTGATATAATAAAAATATATATTTTGGTCATCAACCCCAGCTCCTGGCCAGAGCTCCTAAAACTCTTGTAATTTCCTAACTGGTAACAGTGACAGAAGCATGTTTTATTATAATTTTTTTTTTTTTTGTCCCCAACTTCTGAAACAACTCTGGAGGGATAAAGATGAAAGAAACATCTTTTGTTATTCATAACAAGTTCCTTTCAGCCACACCAGGGTCTATGTTAATGAGGAGACCTTAAGAAAGTCCCTAAGGATGGAGGGTGGAAGCTGGCTTGTTGTCAGGAGAGTCAACCAATGTGATTAGAAGGTTGAAACTTTTAGTCCCACCTCCTGACCTTTAGAGAGGGGAGAATGGCTGAAAGTTGAGTTGATTGGGTGTCCAGTGATTTAATCAATCATGTCTATGTGATGAAGCCTCCATAAGAATCCTAACCAAAGGAGTTTGGAGAACTTCTGGGTTGGTAAACAAAAATGTACTCATGTGCAGAGAGAGTGGGGTATCCCAGACTCCACAGGGACAGAAGCTCCTGTGCTGTACTCAGGACACTTCTGGACCTAACCCTCTGAATCTCTCCACCTGACTATTCATTTGTAAACTTTAAAGTTTCCTTTGTGAGAAGTCAGTGCATTAGTCCACTTCTGTTGCTTATAACAGAATACCTGGAACTGGGTAATTTATAAAGAAATAGAGTATTTATTGCTTGCAGTTTTGGAGGCTGAGAAGTCCATCTGCTGAGGGCCTTTTCCTGGTGGTAACTCTACAGCAACACAGGATATCACATGGTGACATGGCTGAAACAAAAGAGACTAAGCTTCTCACTTGCTTTCCTTCTAAAGCTAGCAGAACCATACCCATGACCACCATCAAATCATCAATGGATTAATCCATTCACCAGGACAGTCCTCATAACCTAATCACCTCTTCAAGGCCTCACCTTTCAATTACCATAATAGGATTTCACACCCTCTTAACACAGGGGGGTTAAGTTTCTATACATGGAACTTTGGGGGAAACAATTCAATCCATAGCAGTCAGTAATAATCAGTGAACTTTCCCTGGATTCTGTGAGCTGTTTGAAACTGAGGATGAAATTGTGGGAACCTCTGATTTGTAACCAAGTCAGACAAAAGATGTGACTAACCTGGAGACTCACTACTTGCAATTGGCATCTAAAGTGGGGAGCAGGGGCTGGCCCGGTGGCGGCGCTCCCGCCGAGGGTTCGGATCCCACATACAGACCGGTTCCCGCTCACTGGCTGAGCGAGGGGCGGGCGCAGCACTGAGGGTTGCGATCCCGTTGCCGGTCCTGGTCCGGTACGGGCGCGACACTGAGGGTTGCGATCTGTTGCCAGACACGAAAAAAGACAAAAAATAATAATAATAAAAATAAAAATAAATAAAAAATAAAGTGGGGAGCAGTCTTATGGCACTGACCCTTAACCTGTAGAGTCAATACTAACGCTGGGCAGTTAGTGTCAAGATTCAAATTGTAGGACATGCAGTCTGTGTCTTTTGAGAGCTGGAGAATTGGTTTGAGAAAGACCACCACTTATGTGGTGTCAGAAGTTTGAGAAAGTGTAGAAAAACAGAATTTTTTTCTTTTTGCCAGATATTACCAAAATGTTTGTGCTATGACAGCTGGTAAAGCAATCCCTTTCCTAAAGAGAATTTATTGTCTAGTGAGGACAACAGTCACATAAATAGGCTATTTCAATACATTGTAATCAGAAACTTCTTGTCTGAACCAGCCTTAGAGTCCGGATTCCTTACCAACCAGGGCCTTTCCCAGTCAACTTGCTGCATTGACTAGGAGGCATTTTAGAATCAACTTTTTATTGAGTAAGGCCTTTTATTGAGTAAGGCCTCCAGGCTTACTATTCAAAGAGAGTTGAAGGTATTAATCTTAACTGAAGCCTATTTGTCAACTGCCTTTTAAATGTCAGTTACACAGAAGAATTATTACCATGACAGAATTATTTACAACTATTGAGAACCAGCATAACTTTACTTAAAACTTTAAAATAAGAGCACTTTTTGATAAAATTCTGTTTCGATCATAACAAGGTGTATCAGCTAGAAAAATTTCTGATTCCTTTTTACCTTTAGAAATATCTACAGTATGATGCCACATTTACAGACTACTATCCACTTTCTCCTTTGCAAATAAAAAGACCTATGTAAATGTTTAGAGGAAATCATTTCTGGAAAAGGGGCACTTTGCGAAAAATGTATGAGCAAAAAGAGGTCACCTCTTGAAATTTTGAAGA
>NW_007738970.1:12800-16769 GCF_000696425.1 Galeopterus variegatus
GAACCAGCATAACTTTACTTAAAACTTTAAAATAAGAGCACTTTTTGATAAAATTCTGTTTCGATCATAACAAGGTGTATCAGCTAGAAAAATTTCTGATTCCTTTTTACCTTTAGAAATATCTACAGTATGATGCCACATTTACAGACTACTATCCACTTTCTCCTTTGCAAATAAAAAGACCTATGTAAATGTTTAGAGGAAATCATTTCTGGAAAATGGGCACTTTGCGAAAAATGTATGAGCAAAAAGAGGTCACCTCTTGAAATTTTGAAGAGAGATTCCAAAATGTGGAGGCTAGTAAATTATCTCCAAGTGAGCAATCTTGATAATCCTTAGCTTCAAGACAACAATTCTTTGCATTTGATTGAAATTCCCAATTCAGAAAATCCACCTCCATTCCAGGACTTAAGATAATTCTCAGCTGAATGCCACATTCCAGGTAGCATCAGAGAGAAAACTTAAACTCTCTAATGCTGAGAACAGAGCTAGTATAGATAAAGTGGTTACTCAAAATTCTGAAAATAGTCTCTATTTAAGATATATTTTGAATTTTTTAAAAATACAAATCACCAGATTCTACATAATGCCATTATTTATTAAGGTGCCCAGGGACATTTATTAAAGTCTTCTTTTTCCCTGAGCATTNTGCCATTATTTATTAAGGTGCCCAGGGACATTTATTAAAGTCTTCTTTTTCCCTGAGCATTGTTAATTTAGCTGAAACTCATTTCAGTAAAGTGCCAGTCATGATTATGTGTCAGGCAGACACATATAAATATCACGTTATAAATAAACTGTGAAAATGCGATATTTTTCAGAAGCAGAAATGTCTCATTAAATCTATTTCCTTTTTTTCTTGGATATGTGGATAACATAATTTTCAAAGTCTTCAGAAGACATATTTATAATTTCAGCAGATGAATTAGAGGTGGAAATCTCTCCTCAGGATGGGTGGTGAAAATAAAAAGAGACAAAGGAGTAAGGGAAGCAATCTTTAGCTAATAGTCTCTCTTCGGGGAAATCATTTCAAGACATTACTTATTGTTTTCTACAGCACTGTTCCCAAATTTGTAATGCCTTTGTGTCCTCTCTGTTTCCATTCTAACTACACCCCCTTCCTGAAAAATTTTAGAGGAGTTAGGTAACAGGGTGTTTAAACAAGATTAGTTGAAGTATGAAACTGAGAGTCAATTTAGTAGTGGATGGTTAAAGAAGAATGTAAAAATGTGATGGACGTCCAGTGGTGTGCAGAGAGGATAATTAAAGTGTCCCTGGGGGCATAAATAGTGCCCATTGCAATGCACAGAGCATTATTGTCTGCAGGGAACTAAAGGGAGGGTAGTGCAATTCATTTGGCTCCCACACTTCACACATCATCCGTGTGTAAGGAATTGGCACTTCTCAGACACAAAAGCCCCAACTTGCCTCTGTGCTGATCTTAGCAGTGAAAATCCTTACTTACTTATAAACACGCTTTGCACTTCAATTTTCATCTGAGGATCCCAAATAGGTTTCTGGGCAAAGAGGTACTATTAATCCCACTTGACACGATTGGGTCAAGATCTTATCAGAAGCCATCCTCTCTCCCTGCACATTTCCAAGTTAAATTTTTCTGCACTGAAAGAAAGATACGTGTTGGAAAGAATTTTTCTTTGATGGGAATGCTGGAAAGGAGCACCCAGAATCCCTTCCCTGCTTTTTCCCTGTCAAAGCTATATTCACTCAACAGGACAAGCATAAACACTGTACAGTTACGTTAACTGACCTCTGTCTGAAAATGCACAATTTTCTTTTTTTTTTTTTTTTTCCTGCACTGGATGTTTCATAAAATAAGTATTCTGGTCTGGTTCTACACAACATATACTGAGTTGATGAAACTAGGCAGTATTTCCTCTTCCTTTTTCAAAAGAAACTTATTTCAGCTGGCCAGCAAGGGGAAAGCTACATGTATCTAAGCAAATGATACACATTTGCTCTTTTAAACAGATTGTTTCAGTGACTCTGACACAGTTTGAGAGCAGATCCATATATTTGAAGATGGGCTTCAGCATGTGTGACTTACCTTCCATGCTTTGGTGGGAGAACCTGATGTGAGAGGAGTGACTTGGGTCTGCACAAGCTCAATGACAGGCATGGGGGTAGGCAGCAGGGTTGTAAGTAGGAACTTTGTGACAATGACAAGAAGTTGAAATAAAATGGAGGATTTAGAGCCAGCAAAACATCTGGTCTCTTCCATAGGTGAGAGATGATTACCACGGAAAATAATACTTAGTAATGTTTTAGTTTTAAAAAATGTACCTACACAATTATTAATAAAATATTATTCTTTTATATTTTATCAATAACAATTCGTGGAAATGGATGAATATGTCATTTCAAATGAAGATGTCAATTTCAGACAAGACGTTGACTTATTCACCTTTGGGTGATTCAAGGTTTAAAAATAGAAGGCTAGAGAAAGCGAGAGGACAGAAGACATCACTCTCTAAATTTAGGGCTTTAAGTGATAAAGGCTCTATGTGTCACTGCATGATACAATTTCACCTACAAAGTGCTAAAATGAAATCACCACTTATTTGAGGTCCCTGAGATAGAGTATTGCATTTGTATTTTGTTTTATCTATTTCTTGGGGTCAGGCTTGGTCTTAAAGGGAAAAACGAAAGTTGCCTCTATACTATGATATGAAAACTACGAATAGCCCTGCCTGATCTTATTCACCAAATTTATTAAGCAGACATCTGTACCATTATATTAACTATGACTAGATAAAAAAAAGTTCCAGTTTAAAATGTGTAAATATTATCTGACAAAGGCCTTTGGACTCTCTCCCACTGGCACCTTAGGAGAAATTATCTGCTAGTGTTAAAACGCTGATTTCTTAATGGTGTGATGGGAACAGGAAGCACCATGAAAGCCGATAGCAGGAAATAGCCCCTAAATGAAGAGAAACCACTGGGGCCATTAAGATTTCTATCAATATTTTCTAGGGCCAGTCCTGCAAGGAAGAATCTAGGTTTTAAACATTTCTCTGCTGATCCAGACCCACTCTCAGCTACAGCAGACAAAAGATGAAGATGGGAAAAAGAGAAAAAAAGGGATTCGGAAGATGCAAAGACAAACTATGAATGCTGGACATTTAAGATCCTATGAACCAAAACTGTGTGAGGAATTTTTAGGAGCTGCAGTTCCCTCTCCGATTTTGGGAAATGAGTTAAAGAACAGTTTAGGAGAGATCAGAGTATTTTCTCATTAAAAATGATGTAGCAGTTTCTAAGTCCAAGATACTACTGAGAAGATAATGAGGCTCATGTGTCTCAGAACCAGACAAAGTGAGGCTGAATATTGCCACAGGAGGATCCCATACTGCTTTTACAATTCCCACATCCTTTTAAATCTTATTTCATATTTTAAACACAAATGTCATTGAGCATATTGTTGTCTATTTAGAGCTCATTATTTTTTTTGACTCCTCATCGAACAGCAGAGTTAACGAATTTTTGCAAAGCAACTGCGTGATACAGTAGAAAGATCCCTGCACGTAGAACCAGAAGGGTGATCACCATTGATTAGCTTTGTAACCTTTTGAAATTTATATAAATTCACTGAGTCATGCATAATATGAGGAAAATCAGATAATATATATGAAAGTACCATAAAAACTGCAAAGCACTACACATTTTCTAATCCACACCAAGGATTTTTGAAATTAGCATTAAATTGGAACTAGCATTGAGCAAAATATTTGGTAAGTTAAATACATTGTTATAAAAGTTGGGCTCTCCCTAGCTACAATGTAGGCTACAATAGGAGGAGGAAAGTCAGTCACCAATTCTGCCCTTAATCTACACCCCTTCCTAGAGTGTGCAACTACACTGGGAACATTACTACTCCAACCAGGTGTCCAAGAATAACAGGAATCCCCACTATCAAAAATCTCTTTAGGGGGCCGGCCCGGTGGCGCACTG
>NW_007738970.1:17564-32268 GCF_000696425.1 Galeopterus variegatus
AAAAAAAAAAAATCTCTTTAGAATGAGAAATTTCACACAGATTCACTTCGGTGTCTTTGAGGGGGAATTGTTCCTCCACTCTTATTCTGAACAAATTAAGTAATAAAAAGTAAAGCAGATGGGAAATCAAAATATCACCTTTATAACTGAGAGTCAATGTATTTGCTCATTTCTGTTGTTTATAGAAGAATATCTGAAACTGGGTAATTTATAAAGAAAATGAAATTTATTTCTTACAGTTTTGGAGGCTGGGAAGTCCAAGGTCCAGGGAACACATCAGGTGAGGGCCTTCTTCTTGGTGGTGACTCTATAGCAACAGATGGTATCACATGGTGATAATGACCTGAGCAAAGAGCTAACCTCATTCGCTCTCCTTATAAAGCTGTCAGAACTATGCCCATGATAACTCATTACTCCATGAATGGATTAATCCATTCGTAAGGACACAGTCCTCACAATCCAATCACCTCTCAAAGGCCCCACCTTTCAAATACCATAATTGGATTTCCCACCCTCTTAGCACTTGTACAAGAGGAGCAAGCTTCAATGAGTTTAGCAGTTCAATCCATAACAGTGAAGTTGGGAGAACATGGCTTAGTGGGAGAGCCTAATGTCTGCTAGTTGAACCCCAGAATTAGAAACACTTACCCAGTCAGAAGAGGAGTTCACTGTGGTAGTCCTCCTGCCCTCCAGCCCTCATGGACAGAGCACTTCCCAGGAGGAGCAGAGCAGAATGCATGTTCCCTGCAAATCACTTGCTCCCAAGAGAAAGGCAAAACTGGGCTATATCCGCCCAACTTCATTCTTCAAAATTTACCAGTAGAACAAATCACCACACCACTGCCACCTTGGGATGAAATAAGTAAAGGGCAGAGAGGGGCCAGTAGTTACATTTAACTGTGTTCCCTTCACAAGAAGGAAACATCAAAAGTGAAGAAACATGCCTCACAACATTTCCCATTTTCATCTCTTAACCCTTTGGGGCTTAACCTTTAACCCCTGATACAGAGGGGATCAGCAATCTTTCAGAATATTTCTGTTCCCATCTTTTGGCCATTTTCCTAATGACAATGACTGATATTTCATGAATAAGATATATGGTTATATGTCAGTAATGAAATCCAACAACATTGATATATTAGTCCACTGGGGCTGCCATAACAAAATTCCATGGACTCGGTGGCTTAAACAACAGAAATTTATTTTCTCACAATTCTAGAGGTCAGTAGTCTCAGATCAAAGTATTAACAGGGTTGGCTACTTCCTGGGCCTGTCTTTGTGGCTTGCAAGTAGTATTGATAACATCAAGGTCAAGGCTTCAGATCTCCATACGGGCCAGCAGCTCCCCCAAAAAAGGAATAAGTGAGATCTATAAATGTATTAAGTGAGATTGGTACATATGCATGCATTAAGTGAGATATGTTATTGATATATAATTGATACGTATGTGTGTTCATATATCACACACACACATACATACACATATCAAAAATTCATCAGTTGTATTAATTTTGCCCTATTTGTTCTATGATTCTCTGTGGGTCTGTGTGTATATGTATACACACATATTTATTCTTATCTGAATCAATTTTGAATAAGTGGAAACATCATGTCCTTTTACCCACAAACACAGTGTTATCTAAGTAAAAAAATTTCACATTGATAAAATTCTATTATCTAGTTCAAATCTATATTCAAATTTTATCAACTATCCGAATAATATCTTTCATAGCTTTTATTCTCCTGGCTCAAAGCAAATTCAAGATCATAAACACCTCTTTAAAATCCCATAATCTGAAAGATTTCCTCAGCTTTTCTTTGTCATTTTTGGCTTACATATTTTTGAAGAGTACAAGCCATGTATTTTGTAGAATGTCTCTCAATTTGGGTTTGCAAAATGTTACTTTATGGTTAGATCAGGTTATGCATTCTGTCAGAAACACCCCTAAAATGATGTTGTGCCCTTTTCAGGACATCTTATTAGAAAGCACATGATCATGATATTATATATTAGTTTCTCCCAATGTTGGTGGTGTTAAGTTTAATAACTGGGCTAAAGTGGTATTCAACAGATTTCTCTTATAAAATTACAATTTTCTTCTTGGTAATCAATAAGTTATTTATGGGAGAAATACTTAGTGACTATGTAAATATTATGTTAATTGTGAAACTTTAACTTATCCACTGAAGATTTTCCAACTCAATTTTTCTTTTTATTTTTACGAGTTGTCATTTGATTGTAAGAATGTCTTATTTCTCCACCTTTAGTTGTTTATTTATATCTATAGGGACTCATGAATACTTATACTATTCAATGGGTTATAATTCATTTTGATCATTGTATATTTTGATGCTGAAATTGTCCCAGATTTGGCCAGTGGGAGGACCTTCAAACTTAGTTAAGTGTCCTTTTGACATGAGTCTCCAAACACTTCATTACTCTTGGTACAATAAGATGTCCCATGTTGCACTCTCTTTGTCACCTCTCTCCTCCTGGGTGATGGAGATGCAAAGGGTTAGTCAAAGCCCATTTCTTCTGAGCAGTGAGAAGCCCTGAAAGGGTTAATTTTCCAGGAACCCTCAAGAGAGAGGCATTCCTCCTTGGAAAAATAACTCTGAACTGGGGTTCTTTTTCCTCGTATTTATTTTACAGGGCAGGAGGTTACAGAAAAGGAACATAGGTGGAGTTATGACTAAGTATAGTTTAATATTAGAGGCTGGTAACATCAGTGAAATAACAAAGTGACATTCCATAATGCAATTAGTAAAAAGTTAAGTTGGTCCACCAACAAAAGTTTGTTCTTATCAAACACTTTCTTTCCCTACAGCAATTTCCTCAGTATGTTTACATACAATAAAGCAACTTTAGGTTAACCTGCATCAAGGATGTCTGTCCTTGAACATGCAATTTTGCTGTGTTACAATTCTTTACCTACATCAGAGACTTTAGCCTGGAGAAAGTTTCCTGTCTTTTGCAAGCTTAACATTTCCATATGTAATTTTAAAAAGTTAGGTTATACCTGAAACTACAGGGCTTGAGAAGCTAGGCCCTGTGAAATACATTTGCTTTATAAATGTTAGTATACTCCACAGTTCCAGGCTCATTTTATACTGCACCTTCCCAGGCTGTGGAATCAACCATTTCTCCATGAAGATGGAATTTTGATGGAAAATGGTGTTTATAAAATAAGATCTGGGCACTAAGTGTTGTCATTCTTATTGCTGTTTTATTGCCTCCAGTCCTTTAAGCTGATAGATCTAGGTGATATGTAATATACAGGGATAAATTACATGTTACATATACATGTTTTATATATATATATATATATATATATATATATACACATACATACACATTTATCTGTATTTTTCTACCTTAAAAAATCATTTTTGCATACTGATATCTCTAATTCCAATCCAGCAACACAGGCTGTTTCCATATTTGGAACCCCCCAAAGTGAGAACCTTGACTCTCATTATTCTCAATACATTGACTCATTCACTGAAGCCTAGAGTACCCAGATTAGTTTCAGAATTGTGAACCCATATCACTGTAAAAAGCAAACCTCCTAACTAGACTTCATATTTGTTTACAGTGTGTTTAGACAAAATTTACATACACCAAAATGCACAAATCACTTCTGTTTTTATATTCCAAATTTTCCTACCCAAATTTAAACTGTTGTGTTTTTTAAAGGGTATCAACTAATGACATCCTTTTTACTGCTTCAATTCTTAGTAAATTGAGAATAAAACAAAAGTAAGGCAGATGGAAGATCAAAATGAGATGAAGACTAGTGATCGAGTCAGATGGGCTTGCCAACTGAACCCCAGAAGTGGGCACGGTTCCTCACCCAGCCAGTGCCCGAACATGGCAGTCTTGACATGTCTCCTGTTTTCTTGCAGAGAGAGATCCTGTCCTGGGACAAGCAGAGCAGAATGACTGCTCCCTGATGGTGTTTTATTCCCAAGAAGAAGAGGGGCTAAATTGAACTATGCTCCCAAAGTTAATCTCTCCAAATCTACCAAACAGTAAATCTCTCAACTCAACCCTCCACTTTGCTTTGAGATGAGGCAAGGGGCAGAAATAAACTAGAAATTGTACTATGTCACAGAGGAAACATCAAATACTAGGGAAAATGTCCCCTTACCTTTGCTATTGTATTAGGAATTGTGTGTATTTGATTATTTCCAAATTACAATGGTAATTTTTGCTGTTTACAACAAGTTAAACAATGCAATCCAACACTATATAAGGGCACTGGGAATCACTGCCACTCCCTCACACCATCACAACCCTCCCTCAGGTGACGTAATAACTTCGTATAGCATACATTATACGAAGTTATACGAAGTTAACGAATTTTTGCAAAGCAACTGCGTGATACAGTAGAAAGATCCCTGCACGTAGAACCAGAAGGGTGATCACCATTGATTAGCTTTGTAACCTTTTGAAATTTATATAAATTCACTGAGTCATGCATAATATGAGGAAAATCAGATAATATATATGAAAGTACCATAAAAACTGCAAAGCAGGAAATTTATCACATGAAATGCTTACTTCAGAAGAATGGAAAGATGGCAAGTGAGCAACTTAATACTTCACCTTAAAGAACTAGAAAAACAAGAACAATAAAAACCCAAAGTTTGCAGATGGAAAGAAATCATTAAGATCAGAGCAGAACTTAATGAAATTGAAACCCAAAAATTGATACAAAAGATCAATGAATCAAAAAGTTCATTTCATGAAAAGATAAATAAAATTGACAAAGCATTAGCATGGCTAACTAAAAAAAGAAGAGAGAAGAACAAAATAAGTAAAATTAGAAATGAAAAGGTGATATTACAACTGATACCTCAGAAATACAAGGAATCATTTGAGACTACTATAAACAACTATATGCCAACAAATTTGAAAATCTGGAGGAAATGGATAAATTTCTGGACACAAACAAACTATCAAAACTGAGCTGAGAAGATGTAGAAAATCTGAACAGACCAATAATAATAGAAGAGACTGAAGCTGTTATCAGAAGGCTCCCAGCAAACAAAAACCCAGGACCAGATGGATTCACAGCAGAATTCTACCAAACATTCAAAGAGGAATTGACACCAGTTCTCTAAAAACTATTCCAAAAGATTGAAACAGAGGTTCATTCTATGAAGCAAAAATCACCCTGATACCAAAACCAGGTAAAGATACAACTAAAAAAGAAAACTACGGGCCAATATCCTTGAAGAATATAGATGCAAAAATCCTCAATGAAATACTAGCTAATAGAATACAGCAACACATATGTAAAATTATACACCATGGTCAAGTGGGATTCATCCCAGGGATGCAAGGTTGGTTCAACACACACAAATCAATAAATGTGATACACCATACCAATAAAATCAAACACAAGAACCATATGGTCATCTCTGTAGATGCTGAGAAAGCATTTGATAAAATTCAACATTCATTCATGACAAAGACCCTCTGTAAGTTAGGTATAGACCTAAAGTATCTCAACATAATTAAAGCCATATATGATAAACCCACTGCCAATATCATCCTGAATGGGGAAAAGCTGAAACCTTTTCCTTTAAGAACAGGAACTAGACAAGGGTGCCCACTCTCACCACTCCTGTTCACCATAGTGTTGGAAGTACTAGCCAGAACAATCAGAGAAGAGAAAGAAATAAAGGGCATCTAGATTGGAAAAGATGAAGTCAAACTGTCCCTGTTTGCAGATGGCATAATCCTATATATCAAACAGCCTAAAGCCTCTACAAGAAAACTCTTGGAGTTGATAAATGATTTCAGCAAAGTTGCATGATACAAAATCAACACACAAAAATCAGTAGCACTTCTATTGTATAATAGTGAACATGCAGAAAAAGAAATCAAGAAAGCTTGCCCATTTACAATAGTCACCAAGAAAATAAAATACTTAGGAATAGAGTTAATCAAGGGAGTGAAAAATCTCTATAATGAGATCTACAAACCACAGCTGAGAGAAATTAAAGGGGACATGAGAATATGGAAATATATCCCATGCTCTTGTATTGGAAGAATCAACATAGTGAAAATGGCCATACTACCCAAAGTGATATACAAATTCAATGCAATCCCTATCAAAATTCCAATGACATTTTTCTCAGATATGGAAAAAAACTATCCAGACATTTATATGGAATAACGAAAGACCATGCATAGCCAAAGCAATTCTGAGCAAAAAAAAAAAAATAAAGCTGGAGGCATAACACTACCTGACTTTAAACTATACTACAAAGCTATAATAACCAAAACAGCATGTTACTGGCATAAAAACAGACACACTGATCAATGGAATAGAATAGAGAACCCAGAAATCAACCCACACACCTACAGCCATCTGACCTTTGACAAAGGCACCAATCCTATACACTGGGGAAATGACTGCCTCTTCAGCAAATGGTGCTGGGATAACTAAACATCCATACACAGGAGAAGGAAACTAGACCCATACCTATCACCATATACTAAAATCAACTCAAAATGGATTAAAGAATTAAATATACACCCCAAAACAATAAAACTTCTTAAAGAAAACATAGGAGAAAAATTTCAGGAAGTAGGACTGGGCACAGACTTCAGGAATATAACCCCCAAAGCATAGGCAACCAAAGGAAAAATAAACAAATGGGATTATATCAAACCAAAAACCTTCTGCACAGCAAAAGAAACAATTAACAGAGTTAAAAGACAGCCAAGAGAGTGGGAGAAAATATTTGCAAAATATACATCTTCAAAGGATTAATATCCAGAATATACAAGGAACTCAAACAACTTTACAAGAAAAAAACAAGTAACCCAGTTAAAAAATGGGCAAAAGAGCGAAATAGGCATTTCTCAAAAGAAGATATATGAATGGCCAACAGACACATGAAAAAATGCTCAACATCACTCAGCATTCGGGAAATGCAAATCAAAACCACACTGAGATACCATCTCACCTCAGTTAGGATGGCTAATATCCAAAAGACTGTGAATAATAAATGCTGGCGAGGTTGTGGAGAAAAAGGAACTCTCATCCATTGTTGGTGGGACTGCAAAATGGTGCAGCCTCTATTGAAAATGGTATGGAGGTTCCTCAAACAATTTCAGAGAGACCTACCATATGACCCAGCTATCCCACTGCCGGGAATATACCCAGAGGAATGGAAATCATCAAGTCAAAGGTATAGGTATATATATTCCCCAGTGTTCATCACAGCACTATTTACAATAGCTAAGAGTTGGAACCAGCCCAAATGTCCATCCTCAGATGAGAGGATATGGAAAATGTGGTATATCTACACAATGGAATACTACTCTGCTATAAAAAAAGAATGAAATGATGCCATTTGCAACAACATGGATGGACCTAGAGAGAATTATATTAAGTGAAATGAGTCAGGCACAGAAAGAGAAATATCACATGTTCTCACTTATTTGTGGGAGCTAAAAATAAATAAATAAATACACAAATAACCTGGGGGTGGGGAGGGAAGAAGACACAACAATTACAATTCCTTGAAGTTGATATGACAAGCAAACAGAAAAGAGGTTGTTGGGACGGAGGGGGGAGAGGAAGGAGGGAGGGAAGTTTCGGTAATGGGCCACAATAATCAACCACATTGTGTATTGGCAAAATAAAATAAAATTTAAAAATATATAAATAAATAAAATATTTTCCTTATTTTGCTAATAGTGTTTCTCCCACCCCTGGGCAGCCAATTTATGCTCCTTGATTTTCTTGCATGAAACAACATTTTTATCTCATAGTTTCTGTAGGTCAGGAACCCGGGCACAGTTTAACTGGCTCCCCAGCCTCAGGAATTCTCACAGGCTGCACTCATGGTGTTAATCTGGTCTGCTGCCATCTCAAGGCTCAAGTGATGAAGGAACCACTTTCAAGCTCACTTGAGTGGTTGTTGGAAAGAGCTAGATCTTTGCAGGCTGTTGGTTCCTCCCTGGTTGTTGGGTAGAAGACTTCATCACAGCAAGCAAGAAAGAAGATCCAGAGAGAGTAGGACAACGCTAGCAAGACAGAAGTCACCATCTTCTATAACCTACTGTTGGACGTGACAGCCAATCATTTTTGCCATACTTTATTCACTCAAAGCAAGTGTCTAGGACCAGCACTAGATGGTGTGAGGAGGAAACTGCACAATGGTGTGAATTCTGAAAGGTGGGGATCACTGGAGGCCTCTAAGAAGTCTGTCTACCACCTGCTTCTAAATATTGTTGCTTTAATGTGTAATAGCAGGCATCCTTGACTGGCTTCTGATTTTAGTGTTTTGCCATTCAGAGTAACATTTGTTTTATTTCTTTCATAGTGTTTATTTATTCCCATATAACTTAGAAGTTTTTAATTAAGAAAAGCTGCTCTGTTTCACTAAATATATTTTCAGTGTCTATGCAACTAATTATAAGCTTTTCCTTTTATTTTAAGGTATTGAATTAGGTTGACAGATTTCCTGATAGTAAAAATAGTCTTTCATCCTTAGAATACACACCACTTGACCATAGCATATTACTCTTTTGATATACTGTGAACTTTGTCTGCTGGTTTTTTATTTATATACTTTTTACCTATGTTTAATCTACATGCAGAAGAATGAAATTAGACCCGTATCTCTTACTATATACAAAATTAAACTCAAAATACTTAAATGTAAGACCCCAAACTATGAAACTACTAGAAGAAAACATTGGGGGAAAGCTTCATGACACTGGTCTGGGTGACAATTTTTTGGATATGACCTCAAAAGTTAGGCAACAAAAACAAAAATGGACAAATGGGATTACGTCAAACTAAGAAGCTTCTGCACAGCAAAGGAAACAATCAACAGAGTAAACAGATAACTTACAGGATGGGAGAAGATATTTGAAAATTATACATCTGAAAGGGGCTAATATCCAAAATAAGTAATTCAAACAACTCAGTAGCAAGAAAACAAATAACTCAATTTAAAAATGGGCAAAAGACCTGAATACAGACAGTTGTTGATAGCTTTCTTCTATGTAGTATTGTTATAAAATTTGATATTAAATTTAATTTGGATTTAAGAAAATAACTACTGAGTTTTCCATCTTTTTCTGGGGTTGAAAATAATCTTACAAATAATAGAATCATCTGTTTTCTTAATGGTTAGAAAAATTCATCAGTGATCCCATCTGGTTCCAACACCTTTTCAAAGGAAGCTCTCTGATCACATTTTCAATATCTTCTGTGGTAACTGGTCTAATCAACTGTTTCATGTCTTAATTTAGTTTTGGTATCTTATATTTTGTCAGGAAATCTTTCTTCTATATTTTCAATTTGTTGCCCTGGAGTTACACAGCGTTGTTTTATAATTCTCACCCTTGCAAATTTTCACATTCCTACTTGCTTTTCCATTGCTCCTATTCCAATCATATTAGATGCCTAATTTCCTCTGGGAATAAAGAAGGGATAAACACACAAATACACAGAGTCCTAAATGCTTTAGCGAATCAACTGCAGCACCCTAGTCTATGGCATCCGATTTCCAGTATAGTGCTTGGCATTCAGGGGGCACTGGTAACTATTGAATAAAGGAATCACCTCACACCTGCTGTCATAGTCTTCTTTGGCTGACATGACAAAATACCATAGATTGAGTGGCTTAAACAACAGAAATTTATTTCTCAAAGTTCTGGAGGCTGGGAGGTCTAAGATCAAAGTGCTGGTCTATTGGGTTCACAAGTGAGGTCTCTTTTCCTGGCTTGAAGCTTTCTAACTGTGTCCTCATGTTTTAGGGAGAAAGAGAGGAAGCAAGTCCTCTGGTATCTCTTCCTCTTGTTATAATCCCATTATGAGGGCCCCATTGTCATAACCTCATCTAAACCTAATTATCTCCCAAAGGCACGTCTCCAAATACCATCACATTGGGAGTTAAAGCTTCAACATATGAATTTTGGGGGAGACAACTCAGTTGATAGCACCTGCATTACTATCACATGCTCACGTTGTGGGTTTAATTGTGCCCTCCAAAAATATATCTTCAAGCCCTAACCCCTGGTACATGTGATTAAGACTTTTTTGGAAATAGAATCTTTGCCGATATAATTAAGATGAGGTCATAGTAAATTAGGCTGGGTCCTAATTCAATGACTTCCCTTATAAGAAGAAGGAAATTTGGACACATACATAGATAGAAAGAGAATACCATGTGATGATGAAAGCAGAGATTTGAGTGATGCATCTGCAAGCCAAGGAATTCCAAGGACTGCCAGCAAATGCCAGAGAGACATGAACAGATTCTCTCTCTGTGCCCCCAGAGGCAGGAACCCTGCCGAGACCTTGATTGTGGACCAAGGAATTCCAAGGACTGCCAGCAAATGCCAGAGAGATATGAACAGATTCTCTCTCTGTGCCCCCAGAGGCAGGAACCCTGCCGAGACCTTGATTGTGGACGTCTAAGCCTCCAAAACCATGAGGCAATACATTTATGTTGTTTTAAGCCACCCAGTCTGCAATACCTTGTTACAGCAGCCCTAGGAAACTAATGTTACTCACATTTATTGTCCTTGATTCTGGTTATTTTATCCATGAACTATTTAGCTTAATTCTGGCAGAAAAACATTCCTTAAGCACCATTTACATCATGTCACTTCTTTTTTAAAAAATTATGCATGATATTCTATTTTCTCCAGTTATCTCTGAGTTCTTGTTTGCCTTGTTTTCAAGATCCCAATTATGTATTTTTTTTCATACTTTCCTCTTTCTGTCCCAAAACACTCCATGTTCTCTTCTGTTTTCATGGTTTGTCCTCTTCATGCAGTCTCTCTACCATGCTGCTATCTAAATCTCATGCTTTCTTTAAGGTCAAAGTTAAAATTAAAATTACAGTTTTTATTCATCATGCCAACACTTCTTGTCTCTCCTATGAATTTATCAAAAAGTTAGAATCTATATGACAAAATGTGGCTCCTTATCATAAATTGTAATTATAATGGTTTTCTCTGTGTTTATATTGATGACTACTCTTTGAGTTGAACACTATTTTATATTTCTGAGCCTGCCTCAGGCCTAACGCAGTGATAAGATATGCAAGAAAGAGTTTCTAATTAAAGTGTACCCACCACATGCATACTAAGTATCTTGCCCACCGCACACATAATAAATGTTGCATCAAAACATCCATGCACAAGTCCTGGCCAAAGATTACTCTGCTATGACCTACTCCATTAGTAGTGCCTTTGACTTAAATGTTTCCCTACTATAGGAAAACTAAGAAGAAAAGAAGCTTTAGTCAAAATGCAAAATAGGATCTGAGGAGTGGGAATGATCCAGCAGATCATTTTGTAAGTGCTCTGGTTGGAGGAAACATAGTGGTTCTTTCATAATTCAACATAATAATCCATTATAGTCGGAGAAACAATAAAGAAACAGAATTTCTCTTCTGTCATTCATGGGAATCGAAAGATACCTTGTGGGAGATTTGAACTATCTTCTTCTGTGTCTGGTCCCAGTTTCTGCCTTTGACAATAGCTGCTCATTATTTAGAAGATTCAGTATCTAGATTCCTCTTTGCCTCTCACCATTGACAGTCTAATTACTGGCAGTCACAATGGAACCTCAAGCACCTGCCCTCATCTCAGTCCTCCACCACCACCGGCTCCCTGATTTATCTCCTGGTGTCTTCCCCTCTGCTCAGTCTGCACTGGCCACATGGCCAACTTGCTATTCCTCAAACAAGCCCAAGAGCACATGCAGTTTTGTGCATGAAATGTTCTTTCTCTAGATATCCACATATCTCCCCCTCCCTTTTAAAATATAGTGTCTTACTAAAATAATTTGAGGTATGGTGAGGCCAACAGATCAGGAGACAACTGCTATTGAAAAGATAGTTTGTGACTTACAGAGCAGGGGCTTGCCACACCTCAATGGGCCACACAAGAAATACCAGGGTCAGTCAGGAGGCAGAATGAGGGGTCAGCTGTGGGTAAGAGCCTTTATTATGGTTTCCATGGAAAGGTAAGCAGGTTTAGGATTGGCTGGTTTACATCAATTCAGTGCAATTCAGTGGTGCTGTCCCTAGTTATCTGGAACCTGGCCCTGGGGTGATTATGGCACGTGGACAGTGGCCTGGAGTGTGAGAGCTGATGAAGGAGGTGGTTGAGGTATGAGATCTGGATTGGTTGGTGTGTATTTGAAAAGTACACCCATGGAGAGTTGTTAACTATCTTTAGGACTTGGCTAACCCTGGGAGACCCAGTCCCTCCATGTCAGCAAGGCCCCAGAAGTTAATGCACCAGAATACAGAATATAAAAGACATAGTTAATACAAGAGTCAAAGAGGCTTTCCTTACACCCCAAAGAAGCATCCCTCTCCCCACCATAACTCTTTATCCTCTTTTCCTTTATTTGACTTCACAGCACTTCATTGAACACAGCTGATGTATATTTGTTGTATGTCATCCCCCACTAAAATATAACTCCACCAGAATTTATATTCCAGGGTTACTACTATATCCCCAGCACAAGAAAAGAACTTAGATCTGTTTCCAGCCCACAGTATGTGGTCAGCAATACTTGTTGAATAAATGAATAAATATATAGATAGGTACATACAGTTTGGGATATAATTTTCAGTAATGGCATCATATGTGGATTCTGCATCACCAAAAATTACATCTAGAAAAATGTATTTGATGATTTTAAAATGTCTCTAGAATGACAGAGATTAATACAAAACGTATCTAAAGGGTTTGAGTAAATTTTTTCAGGAAATATGAGAATAAAGAAAGCAATATTTCTAAATTAAACAATACTAGCACATATGTTATGCAATTCTCTATGTCCTTAAAATACATATTAGTTAAACATGATTTCATGTATAATTGGCACGTGTGTAACTAAAATATCAGATATTGTAAGATGATATATTTCAATTTCATCTACATCTCTAAAAATGTATACATTCAAGTAGGTCAAAAAAGTATTCTTAGAAAATTACCTATATCGGGATTGCTTTATAGTCAGGTATATATTCTTTTTGAGTCTACTTAACTCAGGATTATATTAATGTCAAGGCATTGTTATAATGAAATTTTGCTAGAGAGCCATAAGAAGTCAAGAAGAGAAAAAATACTTTATGGAGTAAATTAATGTCAGTCGTGAAAACAACACGTATACAGATGCTCCTCGACTTTCAATGGGGTTGCTTCTGCACAAACCCATCCTAAGCAGGAAACATCTTAAGTTGAAAATGCATTTAAAGTACCTAACGTACGAAACATCATAGCTTAGTCTACCCTGCCTCAAACGTGCTCAGAACACTGACGTGAGCCTACGATTAAGCAAAGTCATCCAACTCAAAGCCCATTTTATAATAATGAGTTGAGCATCACGTCTAACTTATTGAATACTGTCCTGAATGTGAAAAACAGAATGGTTGGATCGGCACCATCGTAAAGTCGGAAATTGGAGGTTGAACCTCCGTTAAGTCAGGCCCGTCTACACACGTACTCAACGCCGCATCTTCTTTTCTGCTCTCATTCTGGAAGAGGTCGGGGACGGTTCCCTTTCCTCAGAGAAGAGGCGTGGAGGGCAGCAGAAATGGGATCCCTCGGAGAACAGACTGGAACTGCTGCGTAGAGAATTAACTTCCCTTCAGTAGCAACTATGCAAGTAATTCAAGGCTTCTCGTTGAAAGCTGTGGAGGGAAAAAAAAAAAAAGACCCAAGACTTTTGAGGCTTGGTGAAGCCAGAGAGGATGATGGTGCTGTTGGTAAAACCGAGAAAGGAGGAAGGTTTGGGAGGTGGCTTGTCTGATAACCGATCACATATTTTGAGTTTGAAGTGATAGGGAACATCCAGCAGACCCCCAAAGAGAAATGTGCTGAGGTAGACGGAAGGTTCTCAAACCCGAAAGCACATTAGAATCATCTGCAGACTTTCATGGTGGCAACCTGCCCCTTGCCCCAGAAGGAGGATTCAGTCGGTCTGGGGTGAGGCCGAGGTATTTTTCTAAGTGTCCAGGCTTAGAGCTGCAAATCTCTTGGATACAAGTAGAAGTCAGGTTCAGTCTATTTAGATGGAGTAATCTTTCCTAGCTTAAGGCAGTGTGGCTGTTGCTTGAAAAAAAAAATGAGAGCAGATCAGACTTGGGTTTACCTCCCTACTCTGCCACTTCCTGGGTGTTGGGACCTGTAATAAGATAATTAACCTTTCTGAGACTCACTTCCCTTTTTTGTATAATATAGATAAAAATACCTCTTTTATGAGACTGAATTGAGAAGATGGAAGTCTGCTGACTTACAGAATGTCGTCAAATGTTTCTATCCTTCCTCCTGTGTCTGCATTGAAGTCTTGAAAACTGCTTATTTTTAAGCTACTTGGATAGTACTGATTTGCAGTATATACTTATTTTTCTATAAAACAACAACAACAACAACAACTGCATTCTTCAGTGCTAACCAAGTTGTACATTGTCTTACTGGGTGCTGAAAGAGCAGTGCTAGTCACAGTGCTGATTAATAGAGCCTGTGACAGATGGTTCATTTTAACCCCTAAGGCAAACGGTAATTGCTTAAATGCAACAGTGGGAAATTGCATGAAAATCCAGATGGACCACAGAACTTGCTTTTAAATGTGCATATATAACACGCACTTTTATTAAACATACAGACACGTACATACCTCTGTGGCCTTCATATAAGAGG